>NC_134359.1:33112278-33294778 GCF_048569485.1 Anomaloglossus baeobatrachus
TTTCTGAGCTCCTCTCAGCTGATTTACAGTTAGGTCCACAAATATTTGGACAGTGGACACAAGTTTTGGCATTTTAGCTGTTGACCAAAACACATTAAAGATGCAGTTATATAATCAATATGGGCTTAAAGGGAACCTGACGTGTAAAAAACTCTATTAACCTTGAGATACAGGGTTAATCTGCAGGTTAATAGCATTTCGGACCCGCCCAGCACCAGAACATTGAACCCTGCTGCCAGGAGGAAAAGAACTTTAAACCTCCCGGCAGTGTCCCAGGTGTCAGTCATAGCTCTAGCCGTGACTCCCACAATGACTGACAGCAGCTCTGCATTGGACCCAGCTGTCAGTCAGTGCGGGGGGGTGTGTGGTTACAGCTGCCGCTCTCCATACACAGAGCAGCCGCCCCCGTGACTGAAACCCAAACGCTGCCAGGAGGAATTACGTTTTTTTTTCCAGGCAGCAGGGATTAATGTTCAGGCGCTGGACAGGTCCCAAATGCTATTAATCTGCAAATCAACGCAATATCTTCAGGTTAAAGCATTTTTACATGTGACAGGTTCCTTTTAAAGTACAAAGACTCAGCTTTATTTTGAGAGTATTCATATCCTAATTGGACTATGGGTTTAGGTATTACAGCTCTTTTAATATGTAGCTGCATCATTCCCAAGGAATGGGCTCCATGGGCAATTTCCTCGTTAATCCTGCATCAATTAAGCTGGTAATAGGTCTGGAGCTGATTCCAGTGTAGTATTTGCATATTAGAAGCTGCAAATATTTGGTCTCAAATTCTTATGAGACCAAATTACAAAAATGATTTTTAGCCCTACATGTATTCATTATAAACTAACTATATAGATATAGATATAGATAGATAGATAGATAGATAGATATAGAGATAGATAGATAGATATAGATAGATATAGATATAGATAGATATATATATAGATAGATATATATATATAGATAGATATAGATAGAGATAGATAGAGATAGATATAGATAGATATAGATATATATATATATATATATATATATATATATATACATACATAATATTATATATATATATATATATATATATATATATATATATATATATATATATATATAATATTATGTATGTATGTATATATATATATATATATATATATATATATATATAATATATAGCTATATATTTTGTGTGTGTGTATATAAATATGTCCCCCCTTGAACAGTGATATAACTGGAAGTTTTTGAGGGCCTCAATGCAAATTTCCCCCAACTATCACAGGTCTTCAGTAGTATTGGTCTTCTTATATACTGAGCTTTTGGGGTCCCCTAGGCTCCGGGATCCGGGTGTCACTATAACCCCTGCAGCCATTACGGTGTGTTGCAAAGATGGTCACAGTCATCTATTTTTTTTCTTGTAGAGCCATCCAGGAATCAGGCAAGCTGTGCAGGGATGACGACCACACATTTACTCTTTCTCTGCACCATCAACTTCTTCATTACATTAAAACACTGTGATTGTGCCAAAAATGTCAACTTCCATAATGTGAGACCTCCCTTAGATCGTAAGTACCCTCCTGTGTTACTATGAAGTATGTGTTTGTTTGTTAATTTGTTGACTGTATTAGTGGTATATTCATTGTGTGAATACGAGCAACTTCCCTGCAGCCACCACTAGGGGGAGCCTGGCATCTTGTTATTGAGTTCACTATCTACAGAAAGTATGTAGTGAGCTCTTAGGCTCCCCCTGCTGGTGACTGCAAATAGCCATTTTATCATATAACACCATGCAGGGCATTTGGTGCGCTGTATCCAAAGAATAGGGCTCCGGCCCTTGTAAATACATCTTCTGACATCTTTGATCGTCTCAGATGAGTAATTGTATCATTATAATTATGTTTGCCTGCAGCCACACCATTTCCCAACAGCTTCAAATGCTTTACATGCGAGAAATCAGCTGATAACTATAACTGCAACCGCTGGGCCGAGGACAAGTGGTGTCCACCGAGTGAGTGACAGGTTTCTATGTTCCTTTCTTACTTTATATTAATTTCTTACTGATGTAGTGACCAGAGTCTTGTATGAGATTAGAAAAACTGTTTGTCTTTTTCTTCAGGAACAGTGCCACTCATGGCTGTGTGTGGGATTGCAGCCAAGTGGCAGCTGTACAAATAGAGGATCAATGATTGATATATATATTTATAAAATATATATATATTATATAATATATAAATAAATATATAAATTTATTTAGTATTGTATATATGATACCTGAGAGTCCAATTGTACTGAGCACCCGAGCATGGTAGTGCTTGCTCATCACTAGTTACTAGTATTGAGCACTTGAGCATGGTAGTGCCCACTCATCAGTAGTTACGAGTACAGAGCACCCGAGCATGGTAGTGCCCACTCATCACTAGTTACTAGTATCGAGCACTTGAGCATGGTAGTGCCCGCTCATCACTAGTTACAATTACCGAGCACCAGAGCATGGTAGTGCCCGCTCATCACTAGTTACGAGTACAGAGCACCCGAGCATGGTAGTGCCCACTCATCAGTAGTTACGAGTACAGAGCACCCGAGCATGGTAGTGCCCACTCATCAGTAGTTACTAGTATCGAGCACCAGAGCATGGTAGTGCCCACTCATCAGTAGTTACTAGTATCGAGCACCTGAGCATGGTAGTGCCCACTCATCACTAGTTACTAGTATCGAGCACCTGAGCATGGTAGTGCCCGCTCATCAGTAGTTACGAGTACAGAGCACCCGAGCATGGTAGTGCCCACTCATCAGTAGTTACGAGTTCTGCGTACCAGCTTTGAAACTGGAAAATCCTTCTACCCCATGCTCTACTTCACGTGATGCTGGAGTGTTGGTGGGATTACTTTTTGTGGTCTTGAACAGTGAGAGAGCGTTGCATTTGTGTTACAGATACACATTACTGTAAAACCGTTCACCACTTCAGCAGCCATGGAAAAAGTAAATCAGTGATGAAGAAGTGCGCAACTAAAGAGGAATGTCACAACGTGGGATGCCGGCATCGAGACTCGGGGCACACGGTAAGAACGTTCCATGCCGAATAGTGATGCCGCACTCCCCATACGATAATGACGACACGTCCGACCAACTCTACAGGAATACTTCTCATGTTGGACTCACACTAGTCACTGTGAATGGGAGCATCTGACGGGGGCAAATGTAATAGATCAGGGGAAAACTCTCATTGCCACTAATTTCTCTATAGAGACTTGAGTGCCCCATACTTTATGTCCTGCAGTCAGGGCCGGATTAAGGTTGGTGGGGGCCCCTGGGCAGAAAATCTGGTGGGGGCCCCATAACGTTAACATTTTTAGCCATAACAGTAGAGCGCGAACTGTAGCATTTAGATAGAAATCCAATGAATATTTATCCTGTTCTGCCACATTCAGATTTACAGTACTACAATACAGACACAGTCCAGGATCACTCACAGCCGTCACTTATACACGGAATGTAGAGTTAAGGCTGCTTTACACATTTCGATCTCGTATGTGATCACACACGCCCCCATCGTATGTGCGGAACAGGCAATTTGTTGCCCGTGTCGCACAAACGATTACCCCCATCACACGTACCTTCCAAACAACCTCGCTGTGGGCAGCGAACATCCACTTCCTGGAGTGGGAGGGACATTCGGCGTCACAGCAACGTCACACAGCAGCCGGCCAATAGAAGCGGAGGGGCGGAGATGAGCGGGGCGTAAACATCCCGCCCACCTCCTTCCTTCCGCATTGCCGGCAGTACGCAGGTAAGCTGCAGTTCATTGTTCCCGGGGTATCACACGGAGTGATGTGTGCTGCCTCAAGAACGATGAACAACCAGACGTTCAATTTTTAGAAAATGAACGACGTGTCAGCGATCAACGGTTTAACTCACAATCAGGGTCGCATGTAGCTGTCACACACTACAATATCACTAACGATGCCGGATGTGCGTCACTTACGACGTGACACATTGTTAGATATATTATAGCGTGTAAAGCTTTACTCACATTTTTTACTGATCCCAATGTTAAGGCAGCCAGGGCCGGCTCCAGGTTTTTGTGGCCTCCGGGTGAAAGAGTCTCAGTGGACCCCATCCACACACAGACACGCACATACACATACAGGCATACGTACATATACATATTTGAAGACAAATTCAGAAAAATACATATAAACAGACAAATATATGCACAGTCATATACACTGACATATATGCAGACACAGACGCATTAGGGCTCGTGCGCACGTTGTGTAATTCCATGCATTTACGCTGCGTATAGCACTGCAGTGTAAATGCATGCGTCCTGCGTCCCCTATACAATCTATGTAGATTGTGCATGATACGTGCGCACGTAGCTTTTATGAACGCAGCGATTTGGGTGCTAAAATGTTGACCCAAATCTGTGTGTTCATAAAATGAGCATGTCAATTATTCCGTGCGCTATGGATGCAGCTCCCGCTCTGTCTATGGTGGGGGCAGCAGCCAGAGCGCATGAAATCGGATTTTCTGTACTGAAAAACTGCATCCATTATGCAGTGTTTCTGCAGCGATTTGACGCGCACATGTGCTGTCAAATCGCTGCAGAATATTCAGCAGTTACGTGTGCATGAGCCTTTACAGGTATTAATATGGGGAAATCGCCAGCAGCCTCACTCACCTCTCCCGCTTGTTTCCGTCCAGCTCCTTCAGGACATGTGGCTGTGTTTCACGATGGCTGTCACTAACAGACATGACTGCACACTGACAGCACTGCTGTATATACATCACAGGAGGGGCAGGGGGCATAGACGTTACTGGAGTGGCAAACAGCTCTGGTGGTGTACTCATTACTGCGATGGGTGACATAGCGCTCTGGGGGACCCATAGAGTTCTGGGGGGGGCCGCACAGACTGCTCTAATTCATATATACACACACACAGTACTGCTTCTTACACACACAGCTCTGACACACACACACTCACACTACAATGCACCCTCTACACACACACAATGCACCCCACATCACCACACACTACAATGCACCCCCCCACACACACACACACTGCACCCCACATCACCTCCTACACACACACACACACACTGCACCCCACATCACCTCCTACACACACACACACACAATGCACCCCCCCCCACACACACACACACACACACACTGCACCCCACATCACCTCCTACACACACACACACACACACACAATGCACCCCACATCACCTCACACACACACACACACAATGCACCCCACATCACCTCCCACACACACACACACACACAATGCACCCCACATCACCTCACACACACACAATGCTCCCCACATCACCTCACAAACACACACAATGCACCCCACATCACCACACACACACACACACACACACACACACACACACACAGAATACAATGCACCCCCCCATTAACCCTCCCCCACACACAATACAATGCACCCCTCATTACCCTTCCCCACACAGAATACAATGCACCCTCCATTACCCTTCCCCACACAGAATACAATGCACCCTCCATTACCCTTCCCCACACAGAATACAATGCACCCTCCATTACCCATCCCCACACACACAATACAACCCTCATCACCCCCTACACACACAAATTACACTGCCCCATCACTACACACTCCTCCCTCCCTCGGAATACAGTGCTCCTCCTCTGCCTGTCACAGAGCTGTGTTCCTTCACAAATGTTCACCGTTGTGTCCTCAGCCCCTCCTCACTCATCCCCATTAATTACACCTGTCTCTTCAGCTCCTTCATGGAGCGCTCGCTTCCTCATGTCCCCAGTGTGGCGCCGGCAGCACTGTGATGACGTACTGTGATGACGTCAGCAAGGTGCTGATCTCATCACGTTGCTGCACGTCGGGGGCGGGGCCGGGTCCCGGCGCACTGTTCAAATGTATTTACATCTGAAAGATGCAAATACATTTGAATAGGAACGGAAAGAGGAAGCTGCGGTCATCGGCTCTGCTGCGCTCCTCTACACTGGGTGCATGCCGAGCACAGCACACAGCAGAGCCGACAGAGCACAGCGCGCTGCCTCCTGCTAGTGTGCCTGGCATGCACACACAGTGTAGAGGAGCGCAGCGGGGACAGCAGATACAGCGGCGCACTACACCGTGCCCCTGCTTCTAGGGAGGGGGAGGGGGAGGGGGGGAAGCTGCCCGCCCCTCGCTGGGTACGGCCGCAGCACATAGCAGGGAGCATTAGCACACCTGACCCCGGAAGTACAAGCGGCCGCTGGTACTTCCGGTGTCAATCAGCGTCCTGTGCCCGCAGTTTGTTTTTGCGTCTTAAAGACGCAGATACAAATAAATAGCGGTGCTTCAACACCCCGCGCCTCCTCCCCCCCCCCCCCCCCCCCCGAAAACACAGCTGATTTATTAGACTGTCTTTACGGAGGGGGAGAGGGTGGGAAGAAAAAAAAAATGCTGACAGGTGCCAAGTATGGTGGGGGCCCCCTTAGAAGCTCTTTTGGTGGGGGCCCCTGGGCTGGAGCCCCGTCTGCCCCGCCTATAATCCGGCCCTGCCTGCAGTAAAGGGGGCCAATAACAGCTTATTGCTGGGGTCCATTAATACAGAACTATAAAGCCAGGAATGTATTTTGCTCTTGGGATCCGCTTGGCCATTGACTTTGGGAGGACTCGCATGCTGTTTATATGCTATTAATAAAGCTTCCCGTATTAAAGGGGTTACCCCCACTAAATTGTATCATTTATCATCATAATAGGTGTTAAATGCATGATTGATGGAGGTCTGACTGCTGGGACCCCGAAAACCTCCTGTGTTTTGGAACTGTAGTGAGCATGTGCAAACACTGCTCCATTCACAAGACGTGGTCACACATGCTCACTATCACTCCTTTTAACATCAAGGGCTTGGACCTCAGATTTAGGGATCCTAGACCCCCCCCATGGGATAGTAAGTTTTATTCCATACACGCAATGTGCTGTGTCTATCTTAAAGCGGTGATGTGGCAGCTAAAAAAGTGACCCCTATTGACAACCATTAAAGGCAATCTTCATTGCCTAGTGTTATTGCTACACTTATGATTGCATCCTCCGTTTCCCCCCTATACCTTATACAAGGCTATACCAGTTTTTTCTCTGTCTGCAGTTTCCAACATCATGTCTGCTCTCTGCCTGAAACTTAACCTTTCCAAAACTGAATTACTTCTATTCCCTCCGTCTTCTAACCTTCCTAAATTTGACTTCTCCCTCTCTGTGTGCGGCACCATGATAACGCCTAGGCCGCAGGCCCGCTGTCTGGGGGTTATGCTTGACACCGATCTCTCCTTCATCTCCCACATACAATCTCTCACCCCCTCCTGTCGCCTGCAGCTGAAGAACATCTCTAAAATCTGCCCCTTTCTTACCATGGAAACTGCAAAAACCCTCACCGTGGCCCTGATCCATTCCCACCTTGACTACTGTAACTCTCTATTAATTGGTCTCCCCCTAACTAGACTCTCTCCTCTCAAGTCCATTCTTAATGCAGCAGCCAGAGTCACCTATCTGGCTAACCGCTACTCGTATGCCTCTGCTCTGTGCCAGTCATTGCACTGGCTGCTCGTATATCACAGCATCCACTTCAAATTGCTTGTTCTCATCCACAAAGCTCTCCACAGTGCAGCACCCCCTACATCTCCACCCTCACCTCTGTCCATCACCCTCCCGGTTCTCTACACTCCGCAAAACGACTTTTGACTAACATCCACACTAATCTGAACCTCCCACTCCTGGCTTCAAGACTTCTCCCGAGCTGCACCAAACCTCTGGAATGCTCTACCCCCCCAAGAAACTAGGACGATCCACAAACGCTCCCTAAAAACACATCTTTTTAGGGTGGTCTATCACACTCCAATTCATATAGAGCTCCTCCACTACTTCTCTAAACATAATTCTCTGTCAAACTCCACCGCACCCAAAAGTATCACAACGATGGGCTGATGACTAGCTCTTGCAGCCTTATCTATCCTCCATTTCTTTGAGATGGCTGGATTGTCGTTGTAAATAAGCACTTTAACCTTGTTTCACCACCCCCACCCCATCTCAGCGTAGATTGTAAGCTCTTACGCTGTTGTCTTTCTTTTTGCCCTAATTATTGTATCTTCTATAACTGTTACTTATGATTGTTTGTATTTGAACCTCTGAATTGTAAAGCGCTGCGGAATATGTGGGTGCTATAGAAAGGACTATTTTTATTATTTATATATTTATCTTATTGCTAAATAGTTGACTTCCTATACCACTACTTTACATATTATTTCCTTCTTCCAGGAGTGCATTTCTTGTTGTGACGGGATGATCTGCAATGTGGATGTACCCACAAATCATACGGATGCCATATTGAACCTCATGAGATCACATCGGAAGTCCGATGCCCACCGGATGATGTCTTTCTTGCCTGCTGTGGCTGCCTCAATACTAGTCCTGGTGATCCTCTAGCACAAAAAGGCGCATTAAGTGAGAAATTTAGTTGTCGACTCTTCTGATGACATGATGACATTATGCTGTTAAGGTGGTGAAGTTGGCAGCACACGGGAGGTGACACTTTGGTTAATTAATATCTATCTGACTTTCTAAAGGCACTCTCTTAGGATACAGATTATTTCCATGTTTTGATGGGAATGTTTATCCCCTGGGATTCTGAACCAGGAATTATTGACAATCAGCCGTGTTATCGTGGCTCCTATGCACTCCACTTATGCACCACGACAAATTCCAGCTGCAACATTTCAAGTATGTACCTGGGAGGACAGAATTGGATTCCATATTACAGACCCTGAGCGAACGTTCAGCCCCTGACGGAAATGGAGGCTAGAATCAAAAAATAGCGTTAATGAGTTTTGTAAAATGTCATGTACCGTAACTTGTGTGTTTAAGGACAATTTATATTTTATTTTATTTATTTTCATGCCATTGATTATCTTCCATAACCTGATGGTTCATTATTTTCTTAGGGTCATTTTGCAAATATACAGTACAGACCAAACGTTTGGACACACCTTCTCATTCAAAGAGTTTTCTTTATTTTCAGGACTCTGAAAATTGTAGATTCACATTGAAGGCATCAAAACTATGAATTAACAACATGTGGAATGAAATACTTAAAAAAGTGTGAAACAACTGAAAATATGTCTTATATTCTAGGTTCTTCACAGTAGTCACCTTTTGCTTTGATTACTGCTTTGCACACTCTTGGCATTCTCTTGATGAGCTTCAAGAGGTAGTCACCTGAAATGGTTTTCCAACAGTCTTGAAGGAGTTCCCAGAGATGCTTAGCACTTGTTGGCCCTTTTGCCTTCACTCTGCGGTCCAGCTCACCCCAAACCATCTCGATTGGGTTCAGGTCTGGTGACTGTGGAGACCAGGTCATCTGGCGTAGCACCCCATCACTCTCCTTCTTAGTCAAATAGCCCTTACACAGCCTGGAGGTGTGTTTGGGGTCATTGTCTTATTGAAAAATAAATGATGGTCCAACTAAATGCAAACCGGATGGAATCGCATGCCGCTGCAAGATGCTGTGGTAGCCATGCTGGTTCTGTATGCCTTCAATTTTGAATAAATCCCCAACAGTGTCACCAGCAAAGCACCCCCACACCATCACACCTCCTCCTCCATGCTTCACGGTGGGAACCAGCCATATAGAGTCCATCCGTTCACCTTTTCTACAAAGACACGGTGGTTGGATCCAAGGATCTCAAATTTGGACTCATCAGACCAAAGCACAGATTTCCACTGGTCTAATGTCCATTCCTTGTGTTCTTTAGTCCAAACAAGTCTCTTCTGCTTGTTGCCTGTCCTTAGCAGTGGTTTCCTAGCAGCTATTTTACCATGAAGGCTGCTACACAAAGTCTCCATTTAACAGTTGTTCTAGAGATGAGGTGTGTCCAAACTTTTGGTCTGTACTGTATATAAAGCAATTCTTCAAACAAGCATCATTGTACTGCGATCATTTGTGGTTCTGCAGTTTGCAGTACGGTTGCCGGTATTTCCTTGTTTACATGGTGATGTGTAAGGTTGCTTTCACACTTCCATTGTTTTGCATCAGTCACAATATGTTGCCTTGAGAAAATACGGTATCCTGCAAAATATTTTGCAGGATTCAGTTTTTTCGCCATAGACTTGTATTAACGGCGGATTGCGACTGATGGCCTTGCGTTGCATCCACCGCGCGACAGATCAGTCGTGGAATGACTGACCGTCTGGCGGAAGGAACTGACACTAATGTTTTTTGGAACGTCAAAAAAAAGCAATGTACAGGATTCCGTCGCAATCAGTCAAGAGGTATAATGGTTGTCTATGGTGCAGGATTCCGCCGTAATCCGTGTCACGACGGAATCGAGTGCTGGATTCCGTCATGTTCTACTGAGCATGCCCAGTATGTCTGGCACTCCCATTGGGCTGTCCCAAAAACAGACGGATCCGTCGTAAAATGGACGCACAACGGATGTAATGGATCAGTTTTTTCATAGGATTCCAGTAAACGGAATTCTGTGAATAACTCATCCGTTGCGTCCGTTGACAGCTAAAAAAAACCAACAGATCTGTCGTTCAGTCGCAACGGCGGATCCGGTGTATTTGAAACGACTAAAGTGTCAAAGTAGCAAGATACAGTTAGGTCCAGAAATATTTGGACAGTGACACAATTTTTTGCGAGTTGGGCTCTGCATGCCACCACATTGGATTTGAAATGAAACCTCCACAACAGAATTCAAGTGCAGATTGTAACGTTTAATTTGAAGGTTTGAACAAAAATATCTGATAGAAATTGTAGGAATTGTGCACATTTCTTTACAAGCACTCCACATTTTAGGAGGTCAAAAGTAATTGGACAAATAAACAAAACCCAAAAAAAAAATTTTTATTTTCAATATTTTGTTGCGAATCCTTTGGAGGCAATCACTGCCTTAAGTCTGGAACCCATGGACATCACCAAACGCTGGGTTTCCTCCTTCTTAATGCTTTGCCAGGCCTTTACAGCCGCAGCCTTCAGGTCTTGCTTGTTTGTGGGTCTTTCCGTCTTAAGTCTGGATTTGAGCAAGTGAAATGCATGCTCAATTGGGTTAAGATCTGGTGATTGACTTGGCCATTGCAGAATGTTCCACTTTTTTGCACTCATGAACTCATGGGTAGCTTTGGCTGTATGCTTGGGGTCATTGTCCATCTGTACTATGAAGCGCCGTCCGATCAACTTTGCGGCATTTGGCTGAATCTGGGCTGAAAGTATATCCCGGTACACTTCAGAATTCATCCGGCTACTCTTGTCTGCTGTTATGTCATCAATAAACACAAGTGACCCAGTGCCATTGAAAGCCATGCATGCCCATGCCATCACGTTGCCTCCACCATGTTTTACAGAGGATGTGGTGTGCCTTGGATCATGTGCCGTTCCCTTTCTTCTCCAAACTTTTTTCTTCCCATCATTCTGGTACAGGTTGATCTTGGTCTCATCTGTCCATAGAATACTTTTCCAGAACTGAGCTGGCTTCATGAGGTGTTTTTCAGCAAATTTAACTCTGGCCTGTCTATTTTTGGAATTGATGAATGGTTTGCATCTAGATGTGAACCCTTTGTATTTACTTTCATGGAGTCTTCTCTTTACTGTTGACTTAGAGACAGATACACCTACTTCACTGAGAGTGTTCTGGACTTCAGTTGATGTTGTGAACGGGTTCTTCTTCACCAAAGAAAGTATGCGGCGATCATCCACCACTGTTGTCATCCGTGGACGCCCAGGCCTTTTTGGAGTTCCCAAGCTCACCAGTCAATTCCTTTTTTCTCAGAATGTACCCGACTGTTGATTTTGCTACTCCAAGCATGTCTGCTATCTCTCTGATGGATTTTTTCTTTTTTTTCAGCCTCAGGATGTTCTGCTTCACCTCAATTGAGAGTTCCTTAGACGGCATGTTGTCTGGTCACAGCAACAGCTTCCAAATGCAAAACCACACACCTGTAATCAACCCCAGACCTTTTAACTACTTCATTGATTACAGGTTAACGAGGGAGACGCCTTCAGAGTTAATTGCAGCCCTTAGAGTCCCTTGTCCAATTACTTTTGGTCCCTTGAAAAAGAGGAGGCTATGCATTACAGAGCTATGATTCCTAAACCCTTTCTCCGATTTGGATGTGAAAACTCTCATATTGCAGCTGGGAGTGTGCACTTTCAGCCCATATTATATATATAATTGTATTTCTGAACATGTTTTTGTAAACAGCTAAAATAACAAAACTTGTGTCACTGTCCAAATATTTCTGGACCTAACTGTAATTGTTATGATGACAAAAATTACAATTTATTTATTGAATTGGTGTGAATCGATCCTCCGATCAGTAATCTGTGACTGTTGGACAGGAGCCCTGCGAACCGCCTCCTACGTGACGGCAGCCGCAGCTCTTCTTCTGATTAGCTGGCCTGGCACAATCTCACTTGTACATCAATGCCACAAGGCTAATCAGGAGGAGCCATGGATGCAGGCAGGTAGGAGGTCGTTACATGGGCTCCCGTCAAACAGCTGCTGGATGGGGTTTTGTGAATCAGGTTACTGGACATTTTTATATGGACAATGACTAACTGAGATCAATCATTGCCATGAATATTCATTAAAAGACCTTTTAAGAAAATATGCTTTAGTAGGATAGATGTTGTCATGACTATGGTAACTTTGTCATCTTAAATGTACATCTACCATTAGAAGATTACTCTCTACTTAATATCTGCTATAGGTATATAAACCTTTATTTGTGTCAAAATATTGAATTTCAAAACTATACTCCCTGCCTAAAAAGGGAGAAGCACTACACGGACCCAATGTCTGTTTTTTTGAGAGATTTCTACTGTAAATGCCACCGGAAACGTATATGTTCTATGTGTTTAATCAGTCACTAAGACCCAATATAATATAGTACATTTGCATATATTGCCGCACCATAGTGATGGCAGCCATGAGACCATGATGTGCCTAAATGGGGAAAAATCAAACTTAATTGCTAGCTGCTTCCACAGTAATTGGACACTAGTTAAGAACTCTACCAAACACTGAGTATTCTGCTTCTTGGGTTTGGAACTCAACAAGCCTTGCTTATTAAGTGATTAGCACGAGGTATATAACTGTTTGTACACAATCCTACAAATCAAAAGCAATAGTCAATCTGAGTTCACCAATTCCTTGGTTCTAAAAAATGTTGGAATTTATGCTCAGGCATATTTTTTTTCCCTTTTTGTGAGGCATCTTCCAAAAAACTGAAGGGTACCGCGATGGGGGTGTCTCTCTGCCCATTCTATACAAATTTGTTCCCAGTCTGGTGAATGGATACAATTGTGTTTGCAGATGTCAAATTGGTCATGATACACCAATTTCTGGTTGAAATTCATGAGCAAGGTGTTGATTAGTCTGTAATTAATGCATCTCTCAATTTAATGAATATTTAAATGAGGCAGAGAGTGCAGAAAAAAATCACTCCTCATTGACCTTCCTGCATCTGCAAATTATGGGATTATTTGACTGAGAACTGAGTACCACCATATTATGCTGCTGTTAGGGAGAAGGCACCTGAGTATAGTATAGTTTGCCCCTGATTTTAATGGTGAAGGTAGGCAGGATTTTGTGTGTGTGTGTGTGTGTGTGTGTGTGTGTGTGTGTGTGTGTGTGTGTGTGTGTGTGTGTGTGTGTGTGTGTAATATATATACACACATACTATATATGTGTAAATATGTACAGTACTGTATGTGCGTGTGTGTTTGTGCATGTATGTGTGTGTTTATGTGGACTGCAAGTGCGGGTCAGAGTGCGGTGGATGTACGTAACCGGAAGTGTTTACGGTGAGGATTTTGCTCGTACAGCAAAGCTTTCTCGTAAAGCGGGTTACAAATTTACAGAAAGCTTTGCTTGTTAAGCGAAATTCTCGTTAAGTGGGTTACTCGTTAAGCGAGGTACCACTGTATGTCTGTCCAATTACATGTCATGTGAACCAGCTTCTTTATCCCCCTAATCTTGACTGATATTTTCGGTTGGAAAGTTGGCAACCCTAGGTGTGACAATGATCTCCTCCACAGCCCAGTTAGTATGGAAATGGAGTCCAGGGCCAGGCAAGCAGCTGATTGGCTGTCGGTTCTGCCTTATTTTTCAGTGGCAGGTTTCTTCCCTAACGATTGCTGTCAAGAATCTGTACATTCTTACCAACAACCTTGATTCTCTCGATACTGGTCCCTGAGCAGATCACCGGAAGGTGGACCCAAATGTTTTTTTGGTATAATTTCCAGGAGCGTGGTTTAATTTTTCCAAATTTTGTATTACAACTATTGATGTTTGCAAAAATATACAATCCTTATTCTTGTATATCGTTACCTCATTGGCTCCTGATTATACAGAATGTTTAAACATGTAGAGTTTGAAAGTTGCCAGTAGCCTTCAGATTAAAAACGCCCGAGGGAGACAAAGGGCACGAGGTCTTTTGATACTTTCTATTCCACCTGTGCCTAAAAGGGTAAAAAAATACCTCTACAGGGACAGACTTTCTTCTGTCAAATTGAAAAATTGAAAACCCCTGTAGGGAAAAAAAAAAATTCCGAGACAGACTAATATGTTGTCCTGTCTAGTGGTGCGCCCTATCCGAGCAGGGGGAGCAATGAAGGATAGTTTGTAAATTCTCAAGGAGGTTCCATTGCTTCAATATTTTAATTAAATACCAAGAAACTTATCTTGGCTTATTTGTCTTTTCGAGTTTATAACCGTTGCTAGAATAGTCACATCTTTTGAGATTCGGTATTTTCAAAACACAGGAATTTTTTATTTTTTTTTTTCCAGAAAAAAGAGACAATGGGTATTATTGTTCAAAAATTGGTTGTTCTATGGTGAGAATTTTAATATCGTAAAACGTGTTTTTAGCGCCTTTCTCCTTGAAACAGCACCACACCTGCACGTGGTTGTGACTGGTACTGCAGCTGAATGCCACCTTAGGGTAGAGGGCTACGCTGCAATACCATGCATTACATGAGGAGCGTTTTTTGTAAGAAAGTAAACATTTTTTGTAAACTTTGCCTTCACATTGCCACTGGACTCCTTTTGTTAAATACGTACCCATCTATCCCTCTGTATTGCCCCTTTTCTGCCGCCACTGTCTGCATTTCTAGCTAAGGAGCCTCTGGCATATTGTAGTAGCCCACCGGTTTCAGACCCCTGCTCTGTAGACATCCATGTAAACTTCATAAAACGTTACTTATCTTGTATGGATCCCAAGTTGCAGCCAGCATTAAAGTCCAGAGCTGCAATCATAATTCTGCAGTTTGCTGTTGGGAAACAATCAACAAGTTTATTGACAGACAAACCTCAACTCTGCTCTTATGATGCAAGATGATGGGTTTTCTGTACAGGAGATTGCAGCTCTGAAGCTTGCAGAATTATAAATGCAGCTCTGCAGTGTTGTACAGGAGAACTAATGTGATTATTTTTATTTTTGCACTGTAAAATAGTGTTTAAAGATACGGTATACCCTGTTCGGTCACAATTTGATTATTTATTCTTTTCTAAGATAAGGAAGACAAGTCACATCTTATAGAATTAATCTTTTTTTTTTTTTTTTTTATCTGATATGAGGAATAAAGCATTTTTTTTGTATAAGTTCATAAGTGGCCTTATTGATCATGATAATCAGAATTCGGCTTTGTTTTCCTAAACAGCATTGGAAACTGAAGTCTGGCCTCTGACTGTTTTATGGCTTTTTTTTTTTTTTATTAATTTCTGCACTATTGTTCTATACGATTTTTGTATTTGATGTTTTTGTTAGTTTTTGTATATTATTATTTATATGAATAAAATGTTACATGAATAAAATGGGCACTTACATGATGTGATGTGTTGTCTGTCGTCCAGTTGCCGTCCTGTCGCTACTATTCCTCATATACATGAATTTATGGAAAACAAATGTCATGTAAATCAGCACAAAGCGCTCCTGAAATACTGATGGGGTATTCATGACTGTGTATTCTGTAGCGGGACAGCATTAGTTTCAGGTAGTGTACTTGCGGATGATGTAAATATCTCTTGCCATGCAACCAGTTATCCCTGCCAGATATTCACGGGGCAAAAACAGTGCAGTGCGGAGGTATACATCTGTATACATGGATGCAGCGTCAGTCGCCTTTGACTATCATCTGGATATGTCCATACAGTATCAGATGGTTCATGGAACACAGTTTTTTTATGATTTATAAAGAAACCGCCATCAAATAACATTTTGTACATACTTCAAATGGCCAAAAGTATTGGGACACACCTGTCTTCATAATTGAATTCAGGCTTTTCATTCAGTCCCATTCCCTCGGTATACAGTGTGTCCACCCATATACTGTATACCGCCATTAACTTGAGAACAGCGGCAGCTATAGGCATAGAAGTAGTGTCTAGGTATAGTAAAGTAGCCATGCGCTACGCAATGAAACCACCTATAGCGCCACCTGGTGGAAAACAATAGAGAGCATTTTTATCTCAAAAACGGAACGAGATAGAGAAAAAAAGTGAATTAAAAAATTGTAGGGCATCATCAATTCAATACGAATCGACACCTTGCATACAGAAATGCTATGATATAAAACACATGACCCCTCCCCAGAACATTGAATGCTGGTCACGCATATGGCGCTCATTTAACTTTGATGCTCTTGGTGTCCCCCGTCAGCTGCAATGCACATCTGGCCTCTGCACAGCATACTGTATCTTGCTGCACGCTGTGCAATATGGTAGGTGACACGTTTGCACAAGCATCTGTGATACGTCGTCGTAGGTCCTGCAATGTTGGTGGAGGGGTCGCATACACCTGCTGTTTTATGTGACCTCACAGAAAGAAGTCCAATGGGGTCAGGGCAGGTAAGCGTGGAGGCCACTCCACACAGCCACCATACCCAATCACTTGTAGGAAGGTCTCCATGAGGTATCGCTTCACGTCCGCAGCCTTGTGAGTTTTACATGTTCTAATCATAGCATTTCTGTGTGTAAGGTGTTGATTCATATTGAATTGATGATGCCCTACAACTTTGTAATTCATTTTTCTTCTCTATCTGATTCCGTTTTCGAGATAAAAATGCTAACTCCGTTGTTTTCCACCAGGTGGCGCTATAGGTGGTTTCATTGCGTAGCATGCATGGATACTTTACTATCCCTAGACACCACTTCTATGCCTATAGCTGCCGCCGTTCTCAAATTAATGGCGGTGGACAGGATGTGGGTGGACACACTGTATAATATCTGGCCCCATTGCCCCTGGTGTATAACAATTGGACCTATTGCCCCAGTATATAACATCCGGGCCCCTTGTCCCTGGTGTTCTTGAAACCCTCTACCTTTCACTAAAATTTGTGAAAGAGTGGGTCAATCTAAAGAGCTCGCTGATACCAGTGCTGTTCTGTAATAGGAGTTACCAGGTATCAAATCCGTTGGTGACATTTCTTCCCTCCTAAATCTTCCCCATCCCCTGTGAGTGACATTATCAAGAAGTGGAAGGAACCGTAGAAACCTGGCCATAAAGTGGAGACCCTGTAACATTAAAGAGCAGGGGCTGAGTGCTGAGGAGCAGAGGGCAGAAAGAAAAGTCACCATCACTTTGCTGACTCAACTGCGGACTCCAGGTCTCCTCTGCTAACATCAACACAAACACTGCATCTGCCGGGAGCTTCATGGCCGAGCAGCTGCAGCCGTACATCACCAGGCACAATGCCGAGCCATACGTCACCAAGAACTATACTGAGCCGTATGTCACCAAGGACTATGCCGAGCCGTATGTCACCAAGGACTATGCTGAGCCGTATGTCACCAAGGACTATGCTGAGCCGTATGTCACCAAGGACTATGCTGAGCCGTATGTCACCAAGGACTATGCTGAGCCGTATGTCACCAAGGACTATGCTGAGCCGTATGTCACCAAGGACTATGCTGAGCCGTATGTCACCAAGGACTATGCTGAGCCATATGTCACCAAGGACTATGCTGAGCCGTACGTCACCAAGGACTATGCAGAGCCGTACGTCACCAAGGACTATGCCGAGCCATACGTCACCAAGGACTATGCTGAGCCATAAGTCACCAAGGACCATGCTGAACCGTACGTCACCAAGGACTATGCTGAGCTATATGTCACCAAGGACTATGCTGAGCCGTACATCACCAAGGACTACGCTGAGCCGTACGTCACCAAGGACTATGCTGAGCCGTACGTCACCAAGGACTATGCTGAGCCGTACGTCACCAAGGACTATGCTGAGCCGTACATCACCAAGCACAATACGGAGCATCAGATGGAGTTATGTAAAGCCACCACCACTGGACTTTGGAGGAGACGTGTTCTGTCCAGTGACGGATCACACTTCTCTATGAATACCAAGAGAACAGTTACCCCCCCTGACTGTATTGTGACCGCTGTACAGTTTGATAACAGGCCGGAGCATTAGCCCTCCTATACCAAAGGTTGACCTTGGCCCCTTAGTTCCCGTGCAGGTAAATCTTAATTCTTCAGGATAATTGTATCTTCTGGCTTTGTGGGAACAGTTTGGAGAATGTCCTTTTCTGTTCCCCATGACTGTGCCCAGTGCACAACATCCATAAAGGCGTGGTTGGTATAGTTTGGTCTGGAAGAACTTGACCTCAAACCCAGCCAACTCCTATAGAAGTAAGGAAGGTGGAGATTTTGAGTTCTCTCATCCAAGTTTAGTGTCTGCATCACAAAATTTCCAAAAAATTCCCGTAGACAAATTCTTGTAGAAAGTCTTCATAGAAGAGTGGAAGTTGCAACAGCTACAAAGGGGAACCAACTCCATATTAATATTTATGGCTGTAGAATGGGAGGTCATGAACATCTCCTGTAGGTGTAATGTAAATGTCCCAATACATTTATCCATATAGTGTATGTTCGCTGTAAGAGTCCGAGTCTCGTTTTTCTAAACTCTAGGCTGCAAATATAAAACACAACTACAGCACAAAATGAAACAAACTCACAATTATTTTTTTAAAGGCTACCATAAATTTTTCACAAGTGTCTGTTTAGCACCCAAAATGTCTAAATGTGGCAATTCTAAAGTTATCTCGGATATAATGGCATACTTGTCAACTTTTGAAAGTTGTCAGACCTACACCGTCGCCGGGGATTTTGGGGTGCACCCTTGTACCTTTCAGTGCCCACGCCTTCTTGTACATTTTCTCTTTTTTGCCTATTATCCAAACCTTCCGCCTCTGACCCCATTTCACAACACACCAGCTTATGAGAAACTTTCAGAGTAACTGATTTTTTTGGAAGATTTTGGTGGGTCCCAGGAAATTTTCCAACATTTCCGGAGCTATAGGTGGGTTTCCCCATTTGGCAAGTATGAGTAACCGTCCTTATGTTTCCAGTATAGGTTATCCAGAATACTTCAAACAAAAAAAACCTCTCAGCCCATAGACAGATATTATAGACTAGAAGGTGGCCGGATTCTAATGCATCGGGTAGTCTAGAATGTGTATGTAGGTTAGCAGATTGAATAATAATGTAATGGCTGTTATCACAATTGATACATTTTAATATTATTTTTACCAGTTGTATGTGAAGAAAGGAGTCGGGGCGGCAGACAGCGGGAGCAGCGATGATGGAGTTAGGCAGGGGCCACGTGTGTGGGGGGGCGGAGCCATGTTTGTGGGTGGGGCGGAGCCATGTGTGCAGGGGGAGGAGCCAAGCGGGGCCATGGCGCTGGGGACGTCAGTGCCGGGGACTGCATGGCTGGGGACAGGTGACTATCCAGGTGTGTGTGTGTATATTCAGGGTATACATGCGGAGGGCAGCGTCCGGGGGGGGCGGAGCCGAGCGGGGTAATGTGTGCGGGGGGTGGAGACAAACTGGGCCATGGCGCTGAGGACTTCTGTGCTGGAGACTGCATGGCTGGGGCAGGTGACTATTCGTGTGTGTGTGTATGTTCAGTGTATACATGCGGAGAGCAGAGTGTGGGGGGGTGGAGCTGAGTGGGGTAATGGGGGCGGAGGCGCGTGGTGGGTATGTGTCGGCTGGGTTGCCGGTGTGGGCTCCCGGGCGAGCGGTGGGTATGTGTCGGCTGGGTTGCCGGTGTGGGCTCCCGGGCGAGCGGTGGGTATGTGTCGGCTGGGTTGCCGGTGCGGGCTACTGGGGGTGCAGTACTCACCGGGAAGTCAGGGCTCCGTGTGGGTGCGGGGAAAAGTGTCGGGCGTCGTCCTGTCGCACCGTAGTTCGGGCTGTTCAGTTAGCTGAGCCGTTGGTCGCAGGCTCTTTAGCGCGTGCGGTGTGGCGACGGTTGTCACTGTAATGATGTCATTTTGGAGCAAGACAGACAGACAGACATAATAAGGCAATTATATATATAGATAACTGGGTCACCTACCATTGCTTGTCACTGCAGATGTCAGGCAGCAGCCATGATTATCTCGGTGGACAGGCTGTGTTACCTGGTAAGTGCATAATTATCATGATAAAGAGTACCATTTGCATAGTAATGAACTGAGCCTTGGGGCATGTCCTCTAATGGCTTGTAGAGGGTGTCTGTACTGTATATGCAATTTAACAGCACATAATAATTATCTTTCAAGTAAATATCCTCCCAGGATCACTGTTGATTGACAGGTCATTGACAAGTTTTTTGCTCTGGTACATAGCCAATCAACCAGTAGTGCTAGGCAGGGAACATGGCGTGAGGGTGTCTCATCATCATAGGCAGGAATATAATGTCAAGTTTCACCTCTTTATGGCGCATAAAACACCAGTTCCACCAATCACAATAGGTGATGTCACAGCTCACCTCCTCCTGTACAATGACTGAGAGCATCTCTATATACAGTAGATAACACGTGACATCATCTATTGTGAATGGTAGATCCTGTGTTATCGAGTGTAGAGGTGTTGTCAGTCATTGTACAGAAGGAGGAGGTGAGCTGTGATATCTATTGTGACTGGTAGATCCTAACTCATCTCCTCCTCCTGTACAATGACTGATAACTCTATATACAGTAGATAGCACAACACATCACCTATTGTGAGTGGTGGATCCTGTGTTATCTACTGTAGAGGTGTTGTCAGTTATTGTACAGGAGGAGGAGGTGAGCTGTGACATCTCCTGTACAATGACCGATAACTCCTCTATATACAGTAGATAATACGGGATCTACCATGAACAATTGATATCACAGCTCTCCTCCTCCTATAAAATGACCAATAACACCTCTATATATAGTAGATAACACCGGTCCCACCATTCACAATAGATATCACAGCTCACCTCCTCCTCTTGTACAACCGACTTTCCCTTGATGAGGGCATGGTCAATAAATACTTTAATACAATTCAGTAGCCGTGTCCATGTTCCCATCAGGCAATAGCAGTCTAATATTCGGTCTTTGGCCAGTGTAAAAGTGACAAGATTTATTTATTTTTTTAATTACAGTATATAAAATAAGTACTATTAACATACAAACCTAATGCAAACAGTGGCTCTTTTTTTTCTGACATCTTCTCTTCTAGGGCATGGTCATATCCCAATCTCCACATTTGCAAGGTGAATATGGTTGAAAATCCACAAAAAGCCTATTCTAAGGGTTCCATACTTTTCACTAATGACCAACGGATCATTATGATGGGTATATGGAATATATATATATATATATATATATATATATATATATATATATATATATATATATATATATATATATATATATATATATATATATATATATATATATATTATATATATAATATATGTAAATACACACACACACACACACACACACACGTAGGGTTTCTCCTATTTTTGATAACCAGTGTAGGTAAAGCAGTCAAACTGCAGGCTGTAACTCCCAACTGTTTGCTTTACCTTGGCCGGTTATCACAAATACAGGGGATCCCATTAAGGTTTTTAAAAAAAATTAAATAATTAATTTAAAAAAACAGCAAGGGCTGTATGTATATGTATGTATATATATATATAGATATATATATATATTATCTATATATATAATTGCCTTATTCTTATTCTGTCTGTCTGTCTGTCTGTCATGCTCCAAAATTGTGTCACCGTTGACATGTCCTTACGGTGACACAAAGCTGATTGGCCGCTGGGCTCGCCATGGCCCCGCCCCCCCCACACCGATTGGCCCGCTCGCCCAGGCTGCGCCCCCCACACGGATTGGCCAGCCGCTCGCCCAGCCTCCGCCCCCCCACAGATTGGCCTCTCGCCCCGGCACCCCTGCAGGCATTGGCAATTCGGCCACGCCCCGCCCCCCTCACCGCAACGCACGTTAGCTCTGGCCCCGCCCACCTCCCCCCGCGCATTCCCCGAACTGAGAGGGCTGTCACGGAGGTGAGTACTGTACTCCCCCCCCCCCCCCCCCCCCCCCCCCCCCCACAACTCCCCCCCCGCGCATTCCCCGAACTGACACGGCTGTTAAGGGGGGTGAGTACTGTACTCCCCCCCCCCCCCCCCCCCCCCATCCCCCATCCCCCGCTCGCACGGGAGTGGTGTGGGCTCCCGTGTGCGAGCGGGGGACGGGATAACGTTGGCATGGTTACAAGCGCATCGAGGTCCTGTAGCGGCGGAAGATCCACACACACACACACACACACATATCAGCTCACACTCACTCTCACACTCACTCTCACACACACCTCACACACACATCACATCGCATCCACAACACTCACAGCATCCGGCGATATCCCTTGCTTCTCGGCCTCGATACTGTGCTGTTGTGACCTTCCAGGACCTGACGGAGGATCACATGGCCAGAAGCATGTGATATCCCCGGATGTTGTGAGTATAAGCGCGTATGTGCGATATCGTCAGTGTCTGTGTGTGTGAGTGTATGCGATCGGGTGTGTGTGTGTCGGGATCGGGTGTGTGTGAGTGGATGCGATCGTGTGTGTGAGTGTCGGGATCGGGTGTGTGTGAGTGTATGCGATCGTGTGTGTGAGTGTATGCGATCGTGTGTGTGAGTGGATGCGATCGTGTGTGTGAGTGTCGCCAGAGGAGGGGACAGAGAGGGGCTGAGGCTGGGGACAGAGAGGGGCTGAGGCTGGGGACAGAGAGGGGCTGAGGCTGGGGACAGAGAGGGGCTGAGGCTGGGGACAGAGAGGGGGCTGAGGCTGGGGACAGAGAGGGGCTGAGGCTGGGGACAGAGAGGGGATGATGCTGGGGACAGAAGGCTGATGCTGCGGGTAGAGAGGCTGATGCTGGTGCAGCATGGGGGATGGATTACAATGGGGGGTGCGCAAGCATGGGGGATGGAGCACGTTTGGGAGTGCGCAGCATGGGGAATGGAGCACGTTTGGGAGTGCGCAGCATGGCGGATGGAGCACGTTTGGGAGTGCGCAGCATGGCGGATGGAGCACGTTTGGGAGTGCGCAGCATGGCGGATGGAGCATGTTTGGGAGTGCGCAAGCATGGCGGATGGAGCACGTTTGGGAGTGCGCAGCATGGCGGATGGAGCACGTTTGGGAGTGCGCAGCATGGCGGATGGAGCACGTTTGGGAGTGCGCAGCATGGCGGATGGAGCACGTTTGGGAGTGCGCAGCATGGCGGATGGAGCACGTTTGGGAGTGCGCAGCATGGTGGATGGAGCACGTTTGGGAGTGCGCAGCATGGCGGAATGGAGCACGTTTGGGAGTGCGCAGCATGGCGGATGGAGCACGTTTGGGAGTGCGCAGCATGGCGGATGGAGCACGTTTGGGAGTGCGCAGCATGGCGGATGGAGCACGTTTGGGAGTGCGCAGCATGGCGGATGGAGCACGTTTGGGAGTGCGCAGCCTGGCGGATGGAGCACGTTTGGGAGTGCGCAGCCTGGCGGATGGAGCACGTTTGGGAGTGCGCAGCATGGCGGATGGTGCACGTTTGGGAGTGCGCAGCATGGCGGATGGTGCACGTTTGGGAGTGCGCAGCATGGCGGATGGAGCACGATGGGAAGTGCACAACACACCACACACACACACACACACACTGGGAACCACAAACAACTGCCCTACACAGACACCTACACACACAGACAACGCTGCACACACACAACACCCAACACACAAACACCGCGGCACACACAAATATACGCACATACCGCACAACACACACATTGCACAAAACATACCTCCCCCCAAAACACACCACACACACAAACCGCGCAACACACAACGCTACAGACACACAGCGCTCCACAAACAACGCAACACACATACAACACCACTCTCACCCCCCGTCACACCCAGACAACACCCAGAACATCTACAGCGCCTACACAAACACTTGGTAACTACACACAACATATATATATATAACAAAAAATCATACATGAACTACACAATACGTAAATTCTAGAATACCCGATGCGTAGAATCGGGCCACCTTCTAGTATATATATAATTGCCTTATTCTGTCTGTCTGTCTGTCTTGCTCCAAATTTGTGTCCTTACGGTGACAACCAGCGGATTGGCCGTTGGGCTCGGCATGGCCCCGCCCCCCCCCCACGGATTGGCCGCTCGGCTCACCCTGGCCCCGCCCCCCATGGATTGGCCGCTCGCACCCGGCCCCCCTGCACGCATTGGATGCTTGGCCAGGCCCCGCCCCCTCACGCATCGGATGCTCGCCCTGACCCCGCCCCCCCGCACGCATTCCCCGAACACCACATGGAGACGCTCGACTCCCAGGTGACTGCTGCAGCACCGGAAGTCCACACCGCAAGACAAAGCGGAGAAAAGCCACTAGCTTACCCCGCCTCCTGACACAAACCGTGTGCTGGAGCCGGCGTAGGCTGGTATCCATAGTACACATCGGGTAACTATAGAAACCGCTTTCCTTAGTTAACGATGTGTTAGATGGTTACTAGCTTACCCCGGCTCCCGGCACACGTCAGCACTGTCGCTTACCTTTTCTCCACTTTGTCGGATCCCGGCGCGCTCCCATGCACTGTGTACTCTACAGTTTGCCGCGTGACAAGCTCCGATCACGTGTTGTCATGTGACCAGGAAGTTGCGGCGCAGCCACTGTCCTGTACACAGTGTACGGCTGCCTTCAGACGTCCGTGTCACACATAGCACACATGCATGTATATATATACACACACACACACACACACACACACACACACACACACACACACACACACACACACACACATAGCAGACACACATGGATACACCGACGCATACACACATAGCACACATGCATGTATACACACACACACTGAGCACATATACACACATAGCAGACACACATGGATACACCGGGCGCATACACACAGCGCACATGCATGTATATACACATACACACAGCAGACACACATAGATACACCGAGCGCATACACACAGCGCACATGCATGTATACACACACACACTGAACACATATACACACATAGCAGGACACACATAGATACACCGAGCGCATACACACATAGCGCACATGCATGTATACACACACACACACAGCAGACACACATGGATACACCGAGCGCATACACACAGCGCACATGCATGTATACACACACACACACACACACACACACACACTGAGCACATATACACACATAGCAGGACACACACAGATACACCGAGCGCATACACACATAGTGCACATGCATGTATACACACACACTGAGCACATATACACACATAGCAGACACACACAGATACACCGGGCCACATGCATGTATATACACACATAGATACACCGAGCGCATACACACACGCACATATACACACATAGCAGACACACATGGATACACCGAGCGCATACACACAGCGCACATGCATGTATACACACACACACACACACTGAGCACATATACACACATAGCAGACACACATAGATACACCGGCGCATACACACATAGCGCACATGCATGTATACACACACACACAGCAGACACACATGGATACACCGAGCGCATACACACAGCGCACAATGCATGTATACACACACACTGAGCACATATACACACATAGCAGACCACACATAGATACACCGAGCACATACACACATAGCGACACATGCATGTATACACACACACACACACAGCAGACACATGGATACACCGAGCGCATACACACATAGCGCACATGCATGTACACACACGCACATACTCTGCTGTACACCCAGCGATGTGGTCCCCGGCACTGAAGTCCCCAGCGCTGTTCCTGCTTCCAGCTCCACAGGGCACTGAATATTCAGTGAGTATAATGAGCGGCGATAAGGAGCGGGAGGCAGCAGAGCCAGAGACAGCATCGCTGGAGAGAAGTAAACATAGAAAATATTTTTATTAAAAAGACCCATATTTTTCTCTGGTATGTTTTACACTGATGTCGCACGGATCACATCAGTGTGCGATCCATGTGACATCCGTGCTGCCGAAGATACCTGCGTGTGTGCGTGCGGGGTCATGAAAAGTCACACGGTCCGTGTGCAAACATGGACGTGTGAGGCCACATCATAGAATAACATGGGTACGTGTGACATCCGTGTTACAAAACGCATGTCACACGTACCTAAAACACGGACGTCTGAAACCAGCCTACAGGAGTGCGCAGGATCCAACAAAGGTTGAGAAAAGCCAGATGTGTGAAACCACTAGCTTACCCCCGGCTCCCGGCACACGTGTGCCTGAGCCGGCGTACGCTGGTAACCATGGTACACATCGGGTAACTATAGAAACCGCTTTGCTTAGTTACCCAATGTGTAACATGGTTACTAGCTTACCCCCGACTCTCGGCACACGTGTGCCGGAGCCGGCGTACGCTGTTAACCAGTGTACACATTGGGTAACTATGGAAACCACTTTTGATAGTTACCTGATGTGTACCATGGTTACTAGCTTACCCCGGCTCCCTGCCCATTCAGATCGTTGGTCTCCACCGTCAAACACGCAGATGCGTGCTGCACAGCAGGAGACCAACAAGCAAAAAATAAACCAGCACTGTCGCTTTGCATAGTTACCCAATGTGTACCATGGTTATCAGCTTACCGACGTACGCTGGTAACAAATGGTACACAATCCTGTAACTATGGAAAGTGCTTTCGTTAGTTACCCAATGTGTAGCATGGTTACCACCTTACCCCCGGCTCCCGACACATGTGTGCTTGAGCCGGCGTACGCTGGTAACCATGGTACACATCGGGTAACTAAGCAAAGCGCTTTGCATAGTTACCCGATTGTGTAACATGGTTACCAGTGTACGCCGGCTCCCTGCCCCATTCAGATCGTTGGTCTCCCACTGTCAAACACGCAGATGCGTGCTGCACAGCAGGAGACCAACAAGCAAAAAATAAAACCAGCACTGTCGCTTTGCATAGTTACCCAATGTGTACCATGGTTATCAGCTTACCGACGTACGCTGGTAACAATGGTACACAATCCTGTAACTATGGAAAGTGCTTTCGTTAGTTACCCAATGTGTAGCATGGTTACCACCTTACCCCCGGCTCCCGACACATGTGTGCTTGAGCCGGCGTACGCTGGTAACCATGGTACACATCGGGTAACTAAGCAAAGCGCTTTTGCATAGTTACCCCGATTGTGTAACATGGTTACCAGTGTACGCCGGCTCCCTGCCCATTCAGATCGTTGGTCTCCCACTGTCAAACACGCAGATGCGTGCTGCACAGCAGGAGACGAACGAGCAAAAAATGAACCATCATTATTCAAGACTTGCTGATTATATTATTATTCAATCTACTAACCTACCTACACATTCTAGACTACCCGATACGTTACAATCGGGCCACCTTCTAGTATATATATAATTACACATACACATGAGTATCTACGAGTATCTGTCCTTCATTACTGATGTATTAATGGTCACAAGCTGCCATACCAGACAAGACCTCTGGATAAGGGTGGCGCTGTTTCTACTTAGTTATTTTGCTTTTTATTGCTCTAATTCTGTTAACCCTCTCCATGAACCGTTTTGATATTGAAGGGGACCTTTATGTACCCCTCTGTCAAATATGTAAAGGATACAAATTGGTGCAATATACATTCAGATTCCACCTGGTGCGCAGCTATGGTTGTAGAGGAGATTGCATCCAGGAATCGATGATGGTGAGCAAACATAGCTGGGCAGGATTCAACGTGTGAGGCTATAGGGAATTATTGTGCTGGCGCACGGCGTGTTTACAGAGCCAGGAATGCTGGGACATGTGTCCTGACATCTCCCTCCTCACGTCTTCTACCATGTGTAATGTCTGTCGCTCTCTTCACGGAGGACAATGCCGATGGACCAGTCTTGTTTTTGTTCTGTCTGAATTTTTTTTTTTTCTAGAAGGAGGTGAGCGACCATGTTGGTTGTGTAAAACATCTGCAGAAAACAAGGTCTGTTGCCCATAGCAACCAAGCAGATGCCATACTAGAAAAGCAATGGCCGTAGTCGGTTACCATGGGCAACACTTCTACCCAATGGTCCTCTTGGGCACGGCTGCCAGATATGTACGTAGGGAGGGCGCCATCATTATAGTGGCTGAGCCCGCTCTCTATAGCGCAGGCGCCGGCTGTGTTACATAGCTGGCACCATGATAATAATCTTTATATAGCACCAACGTATTCCGCAGTGCTTTACAATTCAGCGGTTCATATATAAAGTTATAACTAGTAACATATAGATAATTCAATAATTAAAGTAATAATGACGATCCTGCTTGTAAGAGCTTACAATCTACAATTAGGTGGGGGTAACAAGGTACAGGGCCTCATTTACTACAATGGTACAGCCATCTTGAGCTAATGGGGGACTGATAATGGCTGCACAAGCCGGTCACCAGCCAATCTTTGTGATGCTTTTGGGTGCGGTGGAGTTTGATGGAGAATTATGTACAGAGAAATGGTGAATGGGCTGTATATGAAAGGATTTTGATTAGGGAACTTGATAGGCCTCCCTAAAAAGATGTGTTTTTAGGGAGCGCCTAAAATTGTCAGTTGTAGTTCATCATAATTTCTTGGGGTAGAGCATTCAAGAGAATTGCTGCAGCTTGGGAGAAGACTTTGAGCTGGGCGTGGGAGGTTCGGATTACTGTGGAGGTTAGGCTGGAGTCACACTTGTGAGAGACTCGCATCACATCCCCCGGCACAGCCTGATGCTCTCCGGACAGGAGCTTCTCAGCTGCATAGAAATACATGCTGCCATCCCAATCCTGTCTGGAGAGTGTGCAGCCATGCCGGGTGATGCGATGCGAGACTAGCGTGAGTCTCTCACAAGTGTGATTCTGGCCTTAGTCAAAAGTCACTTGCGGAGCATAGAGAACAGGTGGGGTGAGAGACAGAGATGAGGGTAAAGTGGTAGGGGGATGCCATGCTGTGAAGAGCTTTCTAGGTGAGAACAAGCAGTTTAAATTGGATCCTGTATTGTTTGGGGAGCCAGTGCAATGACTGGCACAGAGCGGAAGCATCCAAGTAATGACTAGCCAGATAGGTGACCCTGGCTGCAGCATTAAGGATGGACTGTAGAGGGGAGAGTCTAATTAGGGGGAGACCATTTAATAGAGAGTTACAGTAGTGAAGGCGGGAGTGGATCAGGGCCACGGTGAGGGTTTTTGTAGTTTCCACGGTGAGAAAGGGGCAGATTCTAGAGATGTTCTTGAGGTGCAAGTGAGAGGAGGGGGAAGTCTAGCAAGGGGGGTGTCCAGTTAATAAAGCATTACAATAATCAAAGTGGGAGAGGATCAGGGCCACAGTGATGGTTTTTGTTGTTTTCATTGTTAGAAAGAGGCGGATTCTAGAGATATTCTTCAGGGGCAGGTGATGAGCAGGCGAGAGATTGTATATAGGAGGTGAAGGAAAGATCGGTGTCAAGCATAACACCCAGACAGAGCCTGTAGCCTAGGCTTTATCATGGTGCTGTCCACAGAGAGGGAGATGTCAGGTTTAGGGAGCTTAGTAGAAGGAGGGAGCAGAACAAGTTCAGTTTTGCAAAGGTTGGTTTTCAGATAGAGAGTATCTGATATGATCGTAGCGTGCGGACCTCCCATCACAACCGTGTCATTTCTTAAATTCACAGAAGATTGTCAATTTCACAATACACCATTGCCATGTATTGTATAAGTGATCGAATGTTCAAGAGAGGACACTGATCAAAAATGTAAAATGCCACCGAAAATATTGAAGAAAATATATACCGTGGAACCTTGGTTTAAGAGTAACTTGGTTTCAGAGCGTTTTGCAAGACAAGCAAAGCTTTTTACAAATTTGAAACTTGGTTTAAGAGCAATGCTTTGCAATGAGAGCAAATACTCACCGTGCACACTTCATGTTCTGTCCTTTCACCATCGTCTGATCGCTCAGGAGGTAACTTTCTGTACATATGTACTGTACTCTGTATACAGTATACCATTGCACAGTATATACTATATAGCATGTCTATCAATTTGCATTTGTGGATACAGTATTGTAGTTTCCTATTGTTAACCTGTACAACACATTGCTTATATTGTATCTCCCGCACACCAACAATTCTATTGTAATCCAACAGTTTAATTTGCTTTATATGTTTTTCACTGTACAGTATTTTGTATTAGTGCACTGTAATAATTTTATATGAATACAGGACATTATATTGTATTACTGTAATAAGTTTGTATAAATATAGTAAATATTTTTGGGTTGTGGAACGAATTGTCTGCATTTCAATGATTTTCTATGGGAAAATTCGCTTTGATATAAGAGTAACTTGGTTTAAGAGCACATTCCCGGAACCAATTATGCTCCTAATCCAAGGTTCCCCTGTATAAAGTTGGGATCGTCAAAAATAAAGGAACATATTTGGCGTTGCCGCTTGCGTGATTGCCCCAAAAATATAAGCAATAAAAAAAAAAAATCCTACGTATGACAAAAATTGTATAAATAAAAACTTACTTCACGAATCATTCAAGGACTTTTTGCCATTTTTTTTTTTATTATAAACCTACCTGAAATGTGGTAAACTCAAAGTTGTGCAAATATTAAGCTCTCCAGAACAGCAGGAGTTAATTTCTGCTGGTCTGTGATCAGCTGCTGGGGGCTAAGGCTGCTGATCACCATCTCCAGCCTTTATAAGGTTCTAGATTCTGGGGCTGAGTGCCGGATATAGCTTCTGCTTCCTGGTTCCTGTTGCTATCCAGTTACATGGTGATCATCAGTTTGCGGTTCAGTGTGGTGTGTCAGTCCTCCAGTTGTGTATTTATTTCGTACCCCTTTTGGTTGACTTCCCCCGTTCACATTCTGTCCCTCCTTTGTGTTAGTGTGCACAAGTTTTCATTTACTCTTGTCTGTGATTATTTGTGGTGTTTTGGTTACTGGGTTTCCGGCCCGCTCCCTGGGTGGGGAAAAGTAGTATCAGGGTTTGGACAGGAGACAGGGCCATGTTGGAGGCTCAAACCTGACTACAATCAAGTCTACCTTTTGAAATAAGAGACAGCACAGGGGCTCCAGTCTTTAAGGTCAGTCCAGGAGCCTCTGTCCCATCTATACACCTCCGTGACAGCTTTCACTCATTCAAATCTGAATAAGAACAAAATGCAAGTAAAAATACAGCAAATACGCCCATTTCTGCGAAAATTATTATCCTCTACAAATACTAAATGTGTGCCCATAACCTATATCCATAAATGTTTGAGTTTTTTTAAGTTACGTTGGCTGAAAAATGGAAGTCCCTGTGTGTACATTTCTGTGGGGTCCCCTGTTGAGATTGTATCAGTGTACAACTGGATCCTAGCTCTACTGCTAGAGGTTTGGGTTTTTGTTTTTTTTTAGCTTTTAGTTTGCATATGAGAGCTTGCTGTGGATGATCTTATAATATTTGATTATTATATCCATTTGGAGAGTTTAAAGCGATGTTCTTATTAGACGTGGGGGCGGATGCAATGCCACATTTACAGGTAATTAGGCATGACTTATTATCCTGGGTGCAGTAATTCAGGTTATTACGGGGCTGGGTGACCCCACCTCTATGAATGGAGCATCAGCCGATACACAGGCCTGCATTATACCTCCTGCGCCTTTGTACTCATTCGCTGCTTTGTTTTTATTGTGATTTGAGTAGACTTGTACTAGGGATGTCACTTTGCAAAAGTAAACCATTTTCCTCACAATGAAAACAATTTCCTCCTTGAAATTAGCGGAAATCTTTGAAACTCTCCACCCTGGTAATCTTCTCTACTGGATTTATGCGCTGTTCAGACGGATCCTGCAGGAAAGGGAAAGGCCGGATTCACATGTCACCTCCATGGGGTCAGGAAGCTTCACTGCTTGTCTTTATTTTGGGTAGCCTTGAGGTGTTCGTCCATGAACCGTTCTGAAAATGAGCCGACATTGGCAAAAATGTGCAAAATGTTAAATCTACAAAGGGATTTTTCATATATTGCTGTATTTCTAAATGCTGGTACATTTTTGTGCAATGTTCAAATTGTAGTGTGAGCTGAGCGATTAGCGGTAACGTCAGGTGATTTGCGGTCACAGCGGGAGGTTCCCACGGTCCTCCAGCTGTGTCCGCAAATAGTCTGAGTGACATCACCACTGATCGCTGCAGAGTTTCTGTCTGAACCTCACAGCGGGCAGTCATGTTCTATAGCTGCTCGGTGTGAATTCAGATATTTTGCAAAGCTGGAATTGTCGTGGACCACGTGTGGATTACGTCGGACCTGCAGGAATATTTTGGGGTTAATAAAGTGGGGAAAAGGGTGTTTTTTGTCTTTTATTTCAAATAAAGTTTTTTTTACGTTTGTGTTTATTTCTTTTCACTTACAGATTAGTGATGGGGGGGGGTCTCATAGACTCCTCCCATCACTAATCTAGGGCTTAGTGTCAGCTGTGACACCCACCAGGGCAATCAGAATAAGCCGGTTAAAGCACCAGGACTGTCACATCTAATGGATGTGACAATCCCAGGCGGCTGCAGGATGCTATTATTAGGCTGGTGGGTGACCCAATAAGAATGGGCCTCGCCAGGCTGAGAATACCATCTCCCAGCTGTCCGGCTTTATCTTGGCTGGTTATCAAAATTGGGGGGGACACACAACCACATACTGTTTGTTTGTTTTTTTTTTAATTACGGTATTTGATTAAATAATTGGGGGGAAAAAAAGCCGCATGCGGTTGCTCCTATTTTGATGCACAGCCAAGATAAGTGCACAGCTGGAGGCTGCAGCCTGTATCCATGGGCTTTATATGTGCTGGTTATCATAATATGGGGGGGACCCTAAGCCAAATGTTTTATTTATTTTATACCACAACATAGATCTGCAGACAGCGCCTTTGATTGGTTGCAATCAGACACTGTCACATAGGCTGGGGGCACATCTGACTGCAACCAATCACAGACGCCAGGATGGCCGGTGGGCAGAGAAAACAGTGCATATGGATTAGCAATAATGAACGGCCCCGGAAGCTGCCTGGGAATAGTTACAGCCGCGCACGAGCCCCTTGGTAAGTATGACGCACTTGCTCCTATTCCCCTATCCCTTCTACCACCATTTGTAATCACCAGATTCTGGTCCCCATTGACTCATATGGGGACCGGCATCCGGCCAGATAACTGGGACCAATCCTTGGCCGGAACCGGGATTTTTTTCCATTTTTCTTTAACCCAGTTAGACCCTCCGGTCCTGGTTATCTGCGAGTCCGTCCATCACTAATGGCTAACTGAAAAGATGGTGATAAATAGCAGCTTTTGAGACTTATCGGGTCTCTTCATCCATCTCAGTATAACAAAATCTGAGAGTAACACATTTATTTATTACCATCTTTTCAGTTAGACATTAAAATTATCCACCACTGAGGAGTCTCAAATTTTTTTTAGATTTTCTATCTACTATCTAACACGTTACAAAGATATATTTTACCTGTATCCCTAATACAAAGGGTCGCATATACAGTATATGGACGTGTATTATCATATAGTATTATACTATACTACATATGGCTTACATGTTACTTTATAGTTCTATACTATATGTGGACTATAAACTCAATCATGGATGTGCCCACACAAATGGTGCAATGTGAAGAATGACGCGTGCCCCTATTGTGTAACCGCCTTCATGCAGGTCCATTACAATCCTGATACTAATTGCTGTACAATTCCTGATAAGCCATAGACGCGGCGGACCCCCAGCTGCAGGGACTCTGTGTGGTCTCGGCTAATGCGTCTGTGATTCCACCGTAGATCTGATATCAGGCGGATCGAACATGACCAATCTGCAGGATGAGGCTGATAGCTGTGTCCGGTGGTCAGACATGTGCCTGGCAGGGGTGTAACTATAATATGGGTTGCAATCGCACCCGCGCCCTGGAGCCTATGGGGTCCCAAAATGTCTCTTTGGCCTATATAAAAAGACCAATACTATTAAAGACTTGCAATAATTGGGGCCCCATTGGAGCTTTTGCATAGGGGCCCATGAGCTTCCAGTTACACCACTGGTGCCCAGGGTGCCAGTTTCACCACCCATAAGTCATCCAGCCTTAGTCTATGCAGTATATACAGTATATGTGCAAGACTATGAAAGTAAACTATTTATTTTTCTACAGATGAAGAAATGCTATGTAATCTGACAGCAGTATAATGTATGAGACCCTGATTCATTGTGTTACTTATTAGGCTGTGTGTTGCTGTTTCAATATAATCATTGTTTTAACATCAGGAGATTATCACTAGAGGTCTAGGTGTCTCATGTTTCCTACTCCTGCTCTGTGTAACCCTGCCCCCCACCACTGATTGGCAGCTTTCTCTAAATATACAGAGTGTACACAGGAAACTGCTAATCAGGGATGTGGGCAGGGTTATACATCACTCAACATTTCAAGCTCTACTAGATTTTAGAGAAAACAGTGATTGTATCAAAATGACAGCAAGTGACATATCACTGGAATCACGGTCTCAGCCCATACATCATGCTGGTTTTGGATTGTGAAATAAGATAGAAAGGAGCTGTGAAGTTCCTAATTGTGGAACAGTTGTGTGCACATGTGGTGGAGTGCTCAGATGAAGTCCGCCAGGGAAGACCTAAATATCCAAAAATTAGCAAATCTAACATTCTGTATAACTAAAAGAGTATCTTCTTCTTTAGTCAAAACATAGACAAAATTTTAAAACATGATGCCGAAGCAGACACACCCCACGTGACCCTGACGCGTTTCCAATGCCCACAGCGTCCTTAGTCATAGTCCTTAGTCAAGCAGCAGAAGACTGAGATCGTCATTATCTTTCCTCCTCCTCACTCAACCCCCCACCTGACCTATCCATCAATGTCAATGGCTGCTCACTTTCCCCAGTCCCACGTGCTCGCTGCCTGGGAGTAACTCTAGACTCCGATCTCTCTTTACATTTCCCGGATCCGTACATTCCTTTCCCAAGAAGCTGCAAAAACCCTAGTGCATGCCCTTATTATCTCCCACCTGGATTATTGCAACCTCCTGCTCTGTGGCCTCCCTTCTAACAGTCTCGCACCCCTACAATCTATGCTAAACTATGCTGCCCGACTGATCCACCTGTTCCCCCGCTACTCCCCGACCTCTCCTCTCTGCCAATCCCTTCACTGGCTTCCCATTGCCCAACGACTCCAGTTCAAAACCCTAACCATGATATACAAAGCCATCCACAACCTACATCTGTGACCTAGTCTCCCGGTACTTACCTGCACGTAACCTTCGATCCTCACCGATCTCCTTCTCTACTCCCCTCTCATCTCCTCTTCTCACCATCGCATCCAAGATTTCTCCCGTGCCTCCCCCATACTCTGGAATGCTTTGCCACAACACATCACACTCTCGCTACCTTGACAAGCTTCAAAATGAACCTGAAGACCCACCTCTTCCAACAATCCTACAACCTGCCGTAACCCTCAGTCTGATACAGCGCCGCACAATCAGCTCTGCCCTAACCTACTGTATCCTCACCTATCCTTTGTAGACTGTGAGCCCTCGCGGGCAGAGTCCTCTATCCTCCTGTACCTGTCTGTGCCTTATATTGTTTATGATTATTGTATCTGCCCGTATTTTGTATACCCCTTTCACTTGTAAAGCGCCATGGAATAAATGGTGCTATAATAATTATTAATAATAATAATAATTGTGTCCATCAGTCATCAGACCGCTGCAGCCAATCACTGTGCTGAACTTCAGGGATCTATAAGTTAATTGATGCTTATTTCTTTATTTTATACCATTTCCTACCCTTACTAAAATCATGGAAAACCCCCTCTACGTCACAGAGGAACCCCATTATTGAGAGACTGTCATCCATCAGTTAGAGCAGAACCAGCCTATAGTTCAAAAAGGAAATGTACAGCTGCTATTTTTTTTGGGCCAAAGTTTGTGACTTTTTTGTTTTTACTTTTTCCTTTTTATAATTCTGTGAAAGATATTCCTATTTTTCAAAAACTTTGAGTGCTTAGGAAAATTGTGACTTTTTTGGGGGACTCAATTAATGCAGAAAACTGGTATAATCTGACGAGTATACGCCGGCTTCTGAAATCTGTTAATTCGAGTGGTTTTTTTTTCTGTGGACAACCCCTTTAAGCTTTCTTGACAAATACGATGTTAAAATGATTTATATCCTCTGTTACTCTTATCAGGGGTTCTCTTCATATCTGCAGCTGTAATCTTCGGGAATATCTTTCTTCATCGTTCCTCCTTTTTCCATTCAGTACAATCTTTTTTTATTTAACATTTTATCTTTGACAAGTCTTCCGCCCACCTGTAGACGTTTCCTTTTCCTTACAGAACTGTAAGATTTTTTTTTTTTGTTCTCTTTACCTTAAATTCAACCTTTGCAGATTTAATGTAAACCATAGAAAACATCAGTTATGGAACATTGACGGTCCTCATGGAGATACATAATCTCCACCATTATCCGCTTGACTGGCAATCTGTCACACTTAATTACTGTGTACACTATTTTTCTGCTCTTGGTCAAGGTTCTTAAACCTTCCCACGTTGTCTGCAATTCACATATTACCAACGTTCGGCCTGTCGAAGATGATAAAGTAACAGTGGCGGTAGGGAAGTATCAAAGTATCAATTCCAGGCTGTTACGTGGTGACTTTGACACAAAGGAATCTTCTAATTCATTAGGAATTTCCATGTAGATTGAAGACGTTGACCCCGTCACAATCGTTTCTACTCTGTATTTGTGGTGTGTAATCCTGGGGCCATGTGAAGAAAATGGGAATGGCGCCGTGCAGACAAGGTAATGATTTTAGGAAAAATGGAACCTAAAAGGAAGTTGTCATTCAGCTTTCTCTTTGTACACTGCTGCTAATATCATGTCTTACATATATTTTACAACAGCCCATTTATTTCATCATCTCTTTCCTGCATACCTTATTATTATTTATTATTATATAGGTCCAGAAATATTTGGACAGTGACACAATTTTCGCGAGTTGGGCTCTGCATGCCACCACATTGGATTTGAAATGAAACCTCTACAACAGAATTCAAGTGCAGATTGTAACGTTTAATTTGAAGGTTTGAACAAAAATATCTGATAGAAATTGTAGGAATTGTACACATTTCTTTACAAACACTCCACATTTTAGGAGGTCAAAAGTAATTGGATAAACAAACCAAACCCAAACATAATATTTTTATTTTCAATATTTTGTTGCGAATCCTTTGGAGGCAATCACTGCCTTAAGTCTGGAACCCATGGACATCACCAAAGGCTGGGTTTCCTCCTTCTTAATGCTTTGCCAGGGCTTTACAGCCGCAGCCTTCAGGTCTTGCTTGTTTGTGGGTCTTTCTGTCTTAAGTCTGGATTTGAGCAAGTGAAATGCATGCTCAATTGGGTTAAGATCTGGTGATTGACTTGGCCATTGCAGAATGTTCCACTTTTTTGCACTCATGAACTCCTGGGTAGCTTTGGCTGTATGCTTGGGGTCATTGTCCATCTGTACTATGAAGCGCCGTCCGATCAACTTTGCGGCATTTGGCTGAATCTGGGCTGAAAGTATATCCCTGTACACTTCAGAATTCATCCGGCTACTCTTGTCTGCTGTTATGTCATCAATAAACACAAGTGACCCAGTGCCATTGAAAGCCATGCATGCCCATGCCATCACGTTGCCTCCACCATGTTTTACAGAGGATGTGGTGTGCCTTGGATCATGTGCCGTTCCCTTTCTTCTCCAAACTTTTTTCTTCCCATCATTCTGGTACAGGTTGATCTTGGTCTCATCTGTCCATAGAATACTTTTCCAGAACTGAGCTGGCTTCATGAGGTGTTTTTCAGCAAATTTAACTCTGGCCTGTCTATTTTTGGAATTGATGAATGGTTTGCATCTAGATGTGAACCCTTTGTATTTACTTTCATGGAGTCTTCTCTTTACTGTTGACTTAGAGACAGATACACCTACTTCACTGAGAGTGTTCTGGACTTCAGTTGATGTTGTGAACGGGTTCTTCTTCACCAAAGAAAGTATGCGGCGATCATCCACCACTGTTCTCATCCGCGGACGCCCAGGCCTTTTTGAGTTCCCAAGCTCACCAGTCAATTCCTTTTTTCTCAGAATGTACCCCACCGTTGATTTTGCTACTCCAAGCATGTCTGCTATCTCTCTGATGGATTTTTTCTTTTTTTTTCAGCCTCAGGATGTTCTGCTTCACCTCAATTGAGAGTTCCTTAGACCGCATGTTGTCTGGTCACAGCAACAGCTTCCAAATGCAAAACCACACACCTGTAATCAACCCCAGACCTTTTAACTACTTCATTGATTACAGGTTAATGAGGGAGACGCCTTCAGAGTTAATTGCAGCCCTTAGAGTCCCTTGTCCAATTACTTTTGGTCCCTTGAAAAAGAGGAGGCTATGCATTACAGAGCTATGATTCCTAAACCCTTTCTCCGATTTGGATGTGAAAACTCTCATATTGCAGCTGGGAGTGTGCACTTTCAGCCCATATTATATATATAAATGTATTTCTGAACATGTTTTTGTAAACAGCTAAAATAACAAAACTTGTCACTGTCCAAATATTTCTGGACCTAACTGTATATATATATACACTAGCTGTACTACCCGGCTTCGCCCGGATTAATAACTGCTGTTAACAAAATAGAATGTATTAACAAAAATGTATTCTGCACACAAAAACCACAAAACAAATAGAAATGTAATTATTAAAAGGCAAAAACTAAGCTAATAGAAGCATTTCACAACATATATTTCAACACCACAGATATTCCACACAGATTTAACTAAATTGGCCAAGTAATGTGCTCCGTCTGTCTCTTTCCGGATCTGTCTCTTTCCCCGTCTGAGTCTTTCCCCGTCTGTCTGTCTGTCTCTTTCCAGGCCTGTCTCTTTCTTCGTCTGTCTCTATCTCTCTGTTTCTTTCCCCATCTGTCTCTTTCCCTGTCTGTCTCCCCGCCTCTTTGTCTGTGTCTTTTCCTGTCTGTCTCTTTCCCTGTCTGCCTGTCTTTGTCTGTCTCTATTTCTCTGTCTCTTTCCCCGTCTGTCTCTATCAAGCTTTGTGTCTTTCCCCATCTATCTTTGTCTGTCTCTCTGGCTGTCTCCTCCTTCCCTGTCTGCCTGTCTCTGTCTGCATGTCTGTCTGTCTCCCAATCTGTTTCTTTCCAGGTCTGTCTCTTTCCAGGTCTGTCTCTCTTTTTCACCGTCTTTCTCTGTCTGTCTCTTTCACAGTTTGTCTCTCTCTGTCTCTTTCCCTGTCTGTCTCTCTCTCTCTGTCTCTTTCCCTGTCTGTCTCCCCACAGACATCTTATTACCTCACATATAAGTTTCTTATACTATGAATGTCTTTTGTTCCTATAGCAACCAATCACAGCTCCTACTAATAACCTGTAGTTCCAGGCTCCATTTACTTTAATGAAGGCATGTTTTTTGGAGAGTAACTGTAAAGAGCGGGGTTACATTTTCCTGTCAAAACATAGTCTATGACGTTCCCTGGGTCACATGAAGTGTCTGTGCAAAATTTCATGAATGTGATTGTAAATGCGACAGTGCGGATACACTTTTCGCTTCACTTTTTCCCCATTATGTAGATAGGAGCAAAATTGATTGGTAAATTGGAATGCGCAGGGTTAAAATTTCGCCTCACAACATAGCCTATGACGCTCTCGGGGTCCAGACGTGTGAGTGTGCAAAATTTTGTGGCTGTAGCTGGGACGGTGCAGATGCCAATCCCGGACACACACACACACACACACATACATACACATATTCACACACACATACATACATACATACATACATACACACATTCAGCTTTATATATTAGATTATCATACCTTATAAAAATCACCTAGAATTTGGCATGTGTGGTATGATAATAAGCGCCCAACAGTTTGATGGACCTTTTGGACTATTAGGCCATGTGCCCACGGGAGATTAAACCTGCGGATTTATCTAAGGAAAGTCCGTGGATTTTCTGGATTTTCCAGATAAATCCGCAGGTTTCAGCATGCACAGACACTCCTCATGTTATCCTATGGGACATGGGGAGTGCTGTGTCCATGCTGCGGATATGTGCAGCTGCGTAACATGATGTCCCGCAGCCGCACGTAATCGCAGGACAATTCTTTCTGTGGAAATACCTGCGGAAACCCCGGCCCTCCACTATGGAAATAGGGCCGGGACTTCCGCAGGTAATCCGCAGGTTTGTCGCAGCTATTTCGCTGTACTACCTCGGCTAAAAATAGCTGCGGATTCCGGGAAGCATCTGTGGGAAACCTGCGGCCGTACCTGCGGATATATCCGCAGGTGCGAGCTCCTGGGGACACATAGCCTTAGGCTATGTGCGCACGTTGCATTCTGTACCTTGCAGAAATTAATGCATCCTCTGGCAGGATTTGACAATGTCAAAATTCTTTGTGTAAAAAAAAAAACCCACTGAAAATACGCATAAGTTTTGTGTGAGTTTTTCGTGCGTTTTAAGCGCTTTTTCCATGCATTTTCCATGGTTAAGTTTTGATCCATTTACAAAACTTTGCCAATGGAAAATAAAGTTAGTTCAATCAATCAACATGAAAAAAAAACCTACTGATGTCATTTCCTGCTTCTACTCATTCACTATAATGTGAATATTGAGAAAAAGTATATTAAATAATATTTATTGATTAAAATTAATATTAAATATAGTACGACTCTAATTTTATTTAGGGCTGGCTGTGAGGTCAACAGTAAACCTCTTGACCTCACTTAGAGGCCAAAATGCATGCTTTTTTGATGTCAATAAAGCATGCGGATTGCAACATAAATGCATGAAAAACGCAATATGTTTGTTTTTGGATGCGTTTTCTAAAATCTCATTGACTTCAATGATACCAAAACGCTACCAAAACAGACCAAAGAATTGATTTGCCGCTTTTTTAAACACAGAGATTTTGGCAATTTTTTTACACTAAAAACGCTGCGTTTAAAAAAGCATCGTGCGCACGAATTTTGCAAAATCCCATAGATTTGGCTTGAAAACCAAAACGTATGCATTTTGACAATGAGACGCTGCTGCTTAAAATGTTGCGGAAAAGCAAGGAAAAACACAACATGCGCATGAGCCCTTATTGGCTAATCCACGGTGCCACTAAGCAGTGCGGGAAACAACCAGAAAACAAAGAGCCAAGAGTGTGGATATACACAGGAATTGTAGATGTATTCTCAGTTCAAGACTTACAGCAAACAAATGGTTAATTGCAGAGTTGTATGCAATCAAAGGAAGGTCAATGGCAGATACATAGGCAAACAAATGGTTAACTTCAGGTAGAAATGAAGACAAGTAAGCTGAATACTTGTTTACACTTTGTTACAACAGCATTGTAGTGTGAACACTAGTATAGAGGAGAAGAGTTTGTTATGCTTATAGCAGACAAATGGCTAACTGCAGGTGAGAAATGATGAACTGGAACCTAAATACTTGCTTGCAGAAAAGCTTACACAGTGTTGCAGCAGCATTGTAAGCTAAACAGCACCAGCACAGCAGATAAAAGTTTGATATGCTTATAGAAGATGAATGGTTAACTGCTGGTCTGAGCCAGGAAGTAAATGCAGATAGATCTTTAGCTAGCTGAGTGAAGTGAATGATGAGGCAAAGTACTGAAGTACACATGGTAACTGAAAGCTATTCTCACTGAAAACTTAGACAGCACAAAGCTGTGGGGAAGGTGAGTATGGTCACAAGAACCTCCCATTGGGCCAGGAGTGTGGCTATACACAGGAACTGTAGATGTATGTTTAGTCCAAAATTGCAGCACCAAAACGGTTAATGGCAGAGCTGTTTGCAATCAGAGAACAGATGGTCAACGGCAAATACGTAAGCAATCCGCAAACAAATGGTTAACTTAAGGTAGACATCATGAGCAAGCATGCTGCTTATTTGTTTACCCTCAGTTACAACAGTGTTGTAGTGTGAACGGCACTAGTATGGAGAAGAGTTTTTTATGCTTATAGCAGACAAATGGCTAACTGCAGGTGAGAAATGATGAAATGGCATCTGAATACTTGCTTGCAGAAAAGCTTACACAGTGTTGAAGCAGCATTATAGCTTAAACAGCACCAGCATAGCGGAAAAAAGTTTGCTGTGCTTATAGAAGTTGAATGGTTAACTGCTGGTCTTAGGCAGTAAGTTAATACAGATACAGTAACCTGGCTCTGACTTGCACAAAGGGAACTGGTCCTAGTGGAAGGAACCAAGAGCCAGCACCTGAGCCTGGACAGGTGAGTAACACAGCAATTGTGTCAGTGACATGAAAAAGAGATGGAGGGGTGGTGTTCACAGGCAATGGGAGAGGAGTGGAGTATGGTCACAAGACCCCCCCCATTTGGGGCTCATTAAGTTATGCATGGCTGAAGGGATTGTAGAAATAGAGGAGTTATTAGGAAGTAAAATAACGGCATGTCAACATGGTGGTGATAGTTTACAGGCTCCCTTTCACATTTTTTCAGGTACTGGAAAATGTCTTTAAAAAAAAAAAAAAAAAAAAAGCCCTTTAATAATAAGTTGCATTATTAGGCTTTTTCTGTTTTGATCATTTTCTGTTGATATATAGTAGACATGTACTAGGAACGTCCCATTCAGACTACATTCCAACAGCGCCTTGCTCTAGAGCAGAGGTCCCCAACCTTCCTGAACTTGGAGGATCGTGAGCCACATTCAGCTCTGAGAGAGGATCGTGAGCCACATCTAGCTCCTGTCCCCTTTGTCACGCTGGTGGGTGTGGACCCACTGCATCACGGAGTACTTGGGAGGGGTTTGACTAAGTGACTACCTGGGTCTTATGGTGTCGTTAGGCTTGTGCTGCAAGTAGTCGCCAGGTACCACTTCGGGGCAGTCCCCAGTACTGCGGCAGCTGACCCCAGGAGATAGGAATGCAGATTCAGACTCAGGGTATCCAACAGGATGGCAAGAATAGACTGGATGGCTGATAGAGATACAGACTGGGTGGCAGGTACTGAAAAGATAGACATACTAATTACTGGAACACAGGTTCGGATACATAGGAGTAGCTCAATATAACAGCGTTCTGACAACTAGCAACTTGCAGAGAGACTGAATTAACACGTTGCACAGTCCCATTCCTTAGCGGGAGGGTGCCTTAAGTAACTAGTGCCTCTCAGCCATAGGCTGGAGGCACTTCCAGATTAGCTTGCTGCCCCTTTAAGAGGTTGGGAGTGTTTGTGCTCGCACCTGAAGCATACTAACACCCAGAGCCCCCATGCCCAATATAACAACAGACAACGTTTTTCCACACAAATCGCCCCAGTCCAGGGCAGTATACCAAGATCCAGAGGTTCCTCCTACCTTATCCCCATTCAGATCTGCTATTCTATGTGGGGCTACTAACAAAAGTCACCATCTTCTTAGCTACTTCCTATGTTAGGGATGTGATTATCATTATTATGAGTATATAGGAGTTACATGGAGATATCCATAAAGAACAAGATTTAAGATGTTGTTTGAACTGTACCCCACATATCTCTTGGCATAAGACTCAGACAGACAGTCTGGGCTATTCTTGTTTGGAAACTACCAAGCAGCACCCCCTGACTACATCTACACAACTAGGAAAAAGCAGTGGAGCGTATCTACTCTACCTCTCCTGTGCTGACCCTGTAACTCGGGGCCCTGCACTCTCCCTCATCCCGACGGTAGACCTGATGGTGGTCAGGGTCGAGCCTCCAGCGTATCCCTCTCTCCTGTCAGACCCTGCAAACTAAGACACAAAGGATTACTGGGTGCTGCCAACGAAAACTTTAATATATGTCAACTCCTGATGATCAATGTCCCCTTGGGACCACATGAACCTTCACCCTCTCTATCAGGGAACTCTTGTGCAAGACACCAGGCAGGATAACATACAAGTGAAAATATCTCAAAACTAGGCTAAGTAACAACTGCCATATGCAGAGAAATATTCACTGTCCACCAGGACTAATAGTGAGCAGTCTATATGGTCTACTAAATTGTATAACATACAGCAAAAACAAACATGCAAAAGTGAAGGGACAAGGTTTCCACAGGACTATCAGCAATAACCTCCGCTAAGGTTCATTAGTGGAAAAATGGAGTGTGTGTGTTCCAGGTCCCTGTCTCCCCCCTCTGCAGTCCCTGCTATGTCAGCAATAAACAGAGCAGGGACTTTGGCTGCTAAAACAAAAAAAATGGGGAACTGGGTGTCGGCTGGACTAAAATGGCGTCTAAAGATGAACTATGTAGTGTCTGAGTTAAAACGTCCACTAAAGATAATTACCGATAAGAAACAGCCGCTAAAAGAGGAAGTAGGTGTTGGCCAAAAATGGCGTCTGAAGAGTCCTGGGAGGGAGTGAAAAGAAAGATGTCATGTATTGTGACATCTACATTCAGGAGGTATTCAATCTGTCACCGGGAATATGGATTATATAGGGACCCCTGGGCTGACCCTGTAACTAGGGACCCTGTACTCGCCCTCATCTCGACGGTAGACCTGATGGTGGTCAGGGCCGAGCCTCCAGCGTATCCCTATCTCCTGTCAGCCCCTGCAATAACTATCCCCATACCATACCCCACCCAGGGCTGAGTGACAGAAAGAAATCTACATTCAGAACAGGAAATAATGGGGTGGGCTTACGTGGACACAAGTCCACCCTATATATCAGCTTATATTTCTTATTTTCACAGACAGGTAAAATACACATAGTGCAGTTGCTAGATTCAGAATTACTCATCAATTCACATCTAGAATTCTCCATTTCAACATACGTGTGTCATTTACAACTAAACTTCACCGAATTTCATTCACAGGACTGAAATGGAAACTAACACTTCCCTGTTTTTTTTTTTTCTTTCTTTTCAACTCTCCTTTGTATCAGGTCTCCGAGAGCCCATATGCAAACAACTACAGCTGGTAAAGACCAAGACACCCTCCTTTAAGTGGCAAGACGTATGGAGATGAATCTAGCAGCTTACAAGATCACCCCACATACAGATGAGCTACAGTCACAGTCACCTGAGTTACAGTCACAGTCACCTGAAGAGTATCATCACGTCATCTCCAGCCCAGAAGTCATTCTACATGTTTGCCATGGAAGAAGATAGCAGTCCTTTGAACACTACTCAGCCAGATTGAACACCTACCTAAAGCACCAGTTGAAGATCAGTGCCCGTATGACATCACTGCTCCCTGACAAAGTCACCATCTCTCGGTGTGGGGTCCTTAATCCTGCTGAACTTCTCCCTCTTCCAAGGGGGGAGTGTCCCACCTCTGACACCTTGGTGGAAGAGGTAGTCGACTCTGGCATAGCTGAAACTCTGGATTCGATACCCTGACTTAACATCTTTGCGGATGGATCAAGATGTGCATCAAGAAGACGGTTCCACATGGGTATGGTGCTGGTAGCAGAAGACGCTGTGCTGATAGAGCAGTCGCTACCCGCATGCCTGTCTGTGAAGAAGCAGATGTATGTGCTCTCGCTGAAGCCTGCAAAATGGCAGCCAGCATCTACTCTGTGGAGGATAAGAGACTTGATCACTGACAATGGAACTGTACGCCGCCATGAGGCCATAGAAGAACGGATGGAAGCTTTGCTATTGCCAGACAGAGTCGCGGTGAGCAGGGTTGAGGCCTACATTGGAGGAGTCAAGGGAAGCAGTAAGAAGTGCCCTCACTGACAGAACATCCAAAGAAGCCCCAAGACCACTTACGAGAGAAACAGTCAGTCAATCTGTGCTTTTCGAATGACCCAGATGTGAAGAAGAAAGGAAGGATGGAAAGTCTTGAGAAAACGTTGTCCTGACCCTACAAGAGCAAGTCCCAGAAGAAGAGGACTGAGATAGGGTGCAGCTGTGGGCTCCCGGAGACCATGGAAAGTGGCTAGTGACCTGCTTTCACTGCCAGCCAAAGAGATATGGCAGGCCTTAGACACAGAACTGACTCTACACACCCCATACCAGCCACAGAATAGAGGGAAGGTTGGGAGGATGGGGCAGTGTAGAAGGCAAGGGCATGAGAGTCTTCACTTGAATTGTTCAGTGTCAGACACACCTCAGCAGGGATCACTAGGTTGAGACCCTATGAAATCCTGTTTAGAAGTACCCCCAGATACTTCAACTAAGCTTGTTGTTTGTTTAAACATTTGCCTAATACACGTTTTTGAAGTTTTCTCCTCCAGATCCAACCAGATCTAGATTTCTCTCTCTTTTCTTTTTCTCTCTCCTCTTTTCCTCTCTCTTTTCCTCTCTCTTTTCTCTTTTCCTCTCTCTCTCTCCCTCTCTTCTCAATCTTTCTCTCTCTCTTTCTCTCTCTCTTCCCTCACTCTTTTTCTTTCGGACGAAGATCCATGCATTCCACTACAAAGAGATGTCGGACCTGCCTGAGACCAGGAGATGGCTGTCTTCCCTCTTCTACCCGATACTTTGTGCCAGGATGATGATATCTAAGCATGTGGACTGGAAGACGACTCTACATCCCACCTTTGATGTCCCACCATTACCGCCTGAGGACTGAGGAGCATGAGACTCTGAGTGAACCCAACCCTGATAAATATTAGCCAATTAAAGGACTAGTGCCACGTTCCCCCTTCTTGAATAACGTGGGCCAGGGGAACATAGCCATGAGGACAGTCTAGAGAACACGGTCAGGATCTGGCTTCCTATGCATAGTCTGTTGGGTGGGGAGATTCATCCACAAGGGATGGGGTATCTCGTATGTGAGTGAGGTAACCATCAGCATTAGGACAGATCAATAGACCTGGAAACGTAAGGAAAGACTTTTTGGCTATCTCCAAAGGGGGGACTGTTAGGGATGTGATTATCATTATTATGAGTATATAGGAGTTACATGGAGATATCCATAAAGAACAAGATTTAAGATGTTGTTTGAACTGTACCCCACATATCTCTTGGCATAAGACTCAGACAGACAGTCTGGGCTATTCTTGTGACAAGTGAATAATGCTGACATTGCTTAATATAAATGAGGAACCAAGCACATTACAGTAAATTGTATATCACAGAATAAGCTGTTCTACTTTATCCAATAGGAGACGTGTTACGTATTCTTGGCACCTAGCCAATAAGGTTATATATATTTGTAACACTTCCGGAAATAAATCAGTCTTACTTTCTATTCATATCTGAGTACGTCTCTCTGGTGTGAGTGAAAGAGAGGGTAATGCATGCTACCACGAGTGACTCATAATTTGGACTGCAGACAGTTTAAGAGGGATGCATGATTAGATTGCATCAACCTAAATTACGGCCTTATCACCTAGACATGGTGCTTATGCACCAAGCTGGAAGAAAGCCGCGAGCCACAAATATCGGGCCTGTAAGCCACATGTGGCTCCTGAGCCAAAGGTTGGAGAACCCTGCTCTAGAGAATATCGACCAACACATATGCTGGTACAAGTAATTCCAGATACTTGTATGTAATGTCATTGATGACCTATCATACATTGAGATCCCGGTTCTGCCCCAAGGGATCCTGAAAGAAGGGCCGCTTGGTATCATGTAACCTGCAGAATCATGTGAACTGCGCTGAGAACTCAAAATCCGTGCTCTTTTTGAAATACATGTATATAAGAAAGTTGCTTAGTTTACAAGTTTAGTTACAGTCATATGAAAAAGTTTGGGCACCCCTATTAATGTTAACCTTTTTTCTTTACAACAATTTGGGTTTTTGCAGCAGCTATTTCAGTTTCATATATCTAATAACTGATGGACTGAGTAATATTTCTGGATTGAAATGAGGTTTATTGTACTAACAGAAAATGTGCAATCCGCATTTAAACAAAATTTGACCGGTGCAAAAGTATGGGCACCATTATCCATTTCTTGATTTGAACACTCCTAACTACTTTTTACTGGCTTACTAAAGTACTAAATTGGTTTTGTAACCTCATTGAGCTTTGAACTTCATAGGCAGGTGTATCCAATCATGAGAAAAGGTATTTAAGGTGGCCACTTGCAAGTTGTTCTCCTATTTGAATCTCCTATGAAGAATGGCATCATGGGCTCCTCAAAACAAAAATTATTCAACATAGTTGTAACAGGGGAAGGATACAAAAAGTTGTCTCAGAGATTTAAACTGTCAGTTTCCACTGTGAGGAACATAGTAACGAAATGGAAGAACACAGGTACAGTTCTTGTTAAGCCCAGAAGTGGCAGGCCAAGAAAAATATCAGAAAGGTAGAGAAGAAGAATGGTGAGAACAGTCAAGGACAATCCACAGACCATCTCCAAAGACCTGCAGCATCATCTTGCTGCAGATGGTGTCAATGTGTATAGATCAACAATACTGCGCACATTGCACAAGGAAAAGCTGTATAGGAGAGTGATGCGAAAGAAGCAGTTTCTGCAAGCACGCCACAAACAGAGTTGCCTGAGGTATGCAAAAGCACATTGGACAAGCCAGTTACAATTTGGAAGAAGGTCCTGTGGACTGATGAAACAAAGATTGAGTTGTTTGGTCATACAAAAAGGTGTTATGCATGGAGGCAAAAAAACACGGCATTCCAAGAAAAGCACTTGCTACCCACAGTAAAATTTGGTGGAGGTTCCATCATGCTTTGGGGCTGTGTGGCCAATGCCGGCACTGGGAATCTTGTTAAAGTTGAGGGTTGCATGGATTCAACTCAGTATCAGCAGATTCTTGACAATAATGTGCAAGAATCAGTGACAAAGTTGAAGTTACGCAGGGGATGGATATTTCAGCAAGACAATGATCCAAAACACCGCTCCAAATCTACTCAGGCATTCATGCAGAGGAACAATTACAATGTTCTGGAATGGCCATTCCAGTCCCCAGACCTGAATTTCATTGACAATCTGTGGGATGATGTGAAGCGTGCTGTCCATGCTCGGCGACCATCAAACTTAACTGAACTGGAATTGTTTTGTAAACAGGAATGGTCAAATATACCTTCATCCAGGATCCAGGAACTCATTAATAGCTACAGGAAGCGACTAGAGGCTGTGATTTTTGCAAAAGGAGGATCTACAAAATATTAATGTCACTTTTATGTTGAGGTGCCCATACTTTTGCACCGGTCAAATTTTGTTTAAATGCCTCATTTCAATCCATAAATATTACTCAGTCCATCAGTTATTAGATATAGGAAACTGAAATAGCTGCTGCAAAAACCCAAATTGTTTTAAAGAAAAAAGGTTAACATTAATAGGGGTGCCCAAACTTTTTCATATGACTGTATTAGGTGGTAGATTATGTCATTTAGAAAACCAATTTAAGCTACTGAAACACCTTAATGGAAAGTCAGCTGAATAATGGCAGAACTGGTCAACTATTTAACGTGTCTTGACAGTAGAGGTCTAGTGAAAGAAGAATAGGGCACGATGAAATCCAACAATCCATTTGTTACCATGGGAGATAATCCACTACTAGAGGGTTTTGGCACTGGCTTATTCCTCAGTCCCCATCGAACCAAACATGCATGGCTGAGCCAAGAAGGTGCGTTTTATGGACTCTGGAAGAATAGCTATTCAGCTAATGAGTATATAAAAAGTTCATAAACAGCTTAATTACATGAATATACAAGTGAGTTATTTTCTGTGCCTCCTTGGATGACATCTTTTTGTACTGGGCTTGTAGTATACACCAGTACTTCAAGGATCAGTTGCCGAGAATTGTATCTTGAGTATTGGTCAACCACAGCAAGGGGAACCTAGGTTAGTATCTAATATCTTGACTGCATTTTTCATTGGCCATCACAATAGACTGACACACTTCTTTATATTCTGTGGCATACTTGTCAGCTTTGCTGTATAGATATGGGCAGAATGAGCAGTGTTGACTCATTTAGGGGATGGTCAAATTAATAGCTTTAGATAAGAGTACTATCCACATATATATATATATATATATATATATATATATATATATATATATATATATATATATATATATACAGTACATGCTCTGTATAAAACACACTGTCATGATGACTTTGGGATAACGGGGAACCAGGGCTTCCAAGCTGTCCCTGAAGCTAGGGGGCCATATGCTATCCCTATTTTCAGGGATACTAATGGTGAAGAGGCCTAAAGGGTGCTTTACACGCAACAACATCGTTATCGAGATATCGTTGGGGTCACGTCGTTAGTGACGCACATCAGGCGTCGTTAGCGATATAGTTGCGTGTGACACCTAGGAGCGACGATCACCGATCGCAAAAGCGTCAAAAATCGTTGATCATGGTCACGTCGTCCATTTTCATAATATCGTTGGTTGTTCATGCCGCAGGTTGTTCGTCGTTGCTGCGGAAGCACACATCGCTACGTGTGACACCGCAGGAACGAGGAACAACCTCGTACCTGCGGCCGCACGCAATGAGGAAGGAAGGAGGTGGGCGGGATGTTCGTCCCGCTCATCTCCGCCCCTCCGCTTCTATTGGGCGGCCACATAGTGACGTCGCTGTGACGCCAAATGAACCGCCCCCTTAGAAAGGAGGCGGTTTGCCTGCAACAGCGACGTTGCTTGGCAGGTAAGTATGTGTGACGGGTGTTAGCGATGTTGTGTGCCACGGGCAGCGATTTGCCCGTGAGGCACAACCGACGGGGGCGGGTACGCTCGCTAGCGATATTGATAGCAATATCACAGCGTGTAAAGTGCCCTTTAGTCTCCTTCCTGGTCATGCTTCTGACCAGTCTTGATATAATTCCCCCTACCCCTCCCCCAGGGAAGGATTGGACAGGAGTGTGTTGAAACCACAGAAAAAGAGACAAGGAAAAAACAAAACTCTCACACAGTACGCACACAACTAAACACAACTTTCACCAGAAAGTCTGGTACACCACACCTCACTGACCAACGCAGAATAAACTATAGCTGGCATGGGTAGAAGGATTCCAATAGTATAAATTGGAGGAGAGCAGATGTGATAGGCCTCTCCACAACATGTGATGAAACGAGCAAGCAGACCAACAGAGATTAACTCTTGCTAGCCTGCCTATGAATTAGCACACAGCAGGTCGAAGCCCGAGTCTGCCTGTGTTGATCCCAGACACAAGAGAAACCATCGGGCAGAGTGTCAGAATCTGAAATCTGAACAGAGCCCAATGCTGCCATGACAGTCTGTGAAGTTTGTGTAAAACTCCACGTGACACACACATGGCAGCTATTATAAAGCACACAAACAGTTTATAGTACAGGAAGGAAGTGTATGCCTCCAATATGGATTCAGTGTATCCGGGCTTTGATCTTTCCAAATTTTGAATGCTTGCATTGGCTTAGTAATGTCTTGGTTACTATTTTGACAAATTGCTCTCCGATTAATTAGACATAAAATAATGGCGCACAGATTTACTCCTTATCGGCTGTCATGTTGACTGGTGATATCTGGGCATTTCTCTCTATGGATTATCTCATTTTCTGTTTTCCTCCAGTCGTTGCTTTGTGTTTGGCGGAGGAGAGATTTGTGAAAGAGAGTTACTTATTGGCCAGACCTTGAGTTCAAGTGGCTCATTTATTAATGTCACATTATTCACTGAAGAACATGAAGCGCACGACTGCCTTTTACGTACATTGTATATCAGACCTGTGTGCGGCTTGTAGAATAGTATTTAATATTTTATCTTCACATGATGGAACAGGTTGCAAACACAACAATATGGTAACTTTATGGCATTGTCTTATTCATAGGCGCAAAGTGCATCGTGTAAACAATGAGTTTCCACCATCGGGAAAGTATATACTGTAGAGGAATCAGTATGGGAAAAATAAGTAGGGTCTTTCTTCCGGTAATACCCCATCTCACTACAAGACAGGAAAATGTAGAGCAGCTTGACCATTAGGCAAATACCCTCACCTTGGTTGGCATGGCATGTGGCATGAAGACACACCCTTTGGGAGCAGAGTTGGCCATTGTCTATACTAAACTAGAAACCTTCGCTCATTGACTAAGGGTTCCAGTCATTGAACCCGCTAGTTCAGGTTATGGGACCAATGGTAATGGGATTTTTGTGCTAATGTGTTTTCACTTACTACCATAAGATTATGGCCAATCTGCAAAAACAAAAATGTACCATATTTTTTAGATTATAAGATGCACTTTTCCTGCCAAAAATTTGGGAGAAAAATGAGGGATGCGTCTTATAATCCAAATGTAGCTTACCGGGGGAGGTGGAGAGGGGTCACAGGAGGTGCTGTAGGCCGCGGGTGCTGTGGGCTTACTGCTACAGGTTTACTGCGAGCAGCGGGCGCTGTGCTATGGGCTGTGCTGGGATGCTGTGCTGTGGGGGCCATTTTGAACATGTCAGAGGTGCTTCAAACAATGATGTTCGGAGTTGTGGGCGCACTCTGCTCAAGATCTCCTCTGCGCATGTGCCACCTGCAGCCCATTGATTTCCCTGCTATGAACTTAAGGAAAGTGGCACGTGCGCAGATGAGATCTCGGCTTGTCATTGAGCCGAGAACTCCATCTGCGCATGTGCCGACTCCGGGTGCCATTTCTTTGAAACCCACACCGCCAACAGTTTCTGAATGCTCCTCCTGCTCACAGTGCCTGCAGCGAGCATCTCGGACACCTGCTTCATCCTGCTCCACTACTACCCCTGCTCCACTATCACTGCCGCCCCCCCACCAGTAAGACACCATCAGATTATAAAACGGACCTCATTTTTTTCCCCCTTTTTGTTTTCTCTAAATTTGAGGTGCGTCTTATAAAACAAAAAGTACAATATTAAAAATCAACTGACCAGGTCACTATAAGGCTCTAAAGCTAGTATGGTTATCTGTGACCCAGGTTAGAAGGGGCCCAAACTGATGTGTAGGCTACCATTCACCCATTAGTTAGAGCTAAGGGAATAATGTGCCAAACAAGGTGGCCATCACTTCACATTTCTTTCTCATGGGCTCCCTAAATGTACAACATGGGTTTGAGATGGTCAAGTAGTATGGTTATTTGCGACCCAGGTTACCATACTCATGTGTTGTGAATGTCAGTTATGCTTTTGCTGCTGTGAGGCTCCCTCTTGTGGCCAGGAATGGTTTGGACAGAGACCAGGTGTGTTGAGCAATGGGCGTTTCCATTGCTAACTCTCTGCCTATTTAAACCCTGGTCTGCTAGCAGGCTATGCCGGATGTCAGTTGTTCTTTGTACACCAGCCTGCTTCATCCTGCTCCAGACCACATCTACCCCAGATAAGTGCTTGGCTCTTTATTTTGTTGTTTGGTTCTTTTTGCTCTTATCTGAGTTTGTCATTTGCTGTGGTTGTTTTCAGTTTATTTGCATGCAGGGATCTTCCCTCTCAGTTGCTTAGCTGGGAAGCTCCCTGCAGCTATGTTTGGAGTATTGCTCCTATAAGTCCCATTTGTTTGTTGCTTCTTGAATTTGTAATGGTTTCTGCTTTCTATTCATTAGTATGATGAGCGCCTGGTATAGGACGGAGTTCAGATCTAGCGATCTGAGGGATTTTTGTACTATCAGGTTTTTGGATTTTTGCAGGGTTTTTCTCTGGCCACCATCAGTCCCTTTCCTATCCTGTCCTATTTAGTCAGTAGGGCCTCACCTTTTGCTAATCCTATCATCTATCTGTGTATTGTGTTTTCCTATATCCCCGCAGTCTTTGAATGTGGGGGGCTTGCTATTCTTTATCTATTTTTTGAGGCAGAGAGTTATTCATCTTTCCTTCCTTTAGGATAGCTAGTTCTCCGGCTGGGTTCGCGGTGCACAGGATGTTAGTTCACCCCTCGGCTACTTCTAGTGTCGATGGTTAGTAAGGGGATGACGGCCAGATTAGTTGCCAATGCTATTGTCACCTTTTACCAATGATTTATGGTGGTCTTCCATGGTTCCGGATCATAACACTCATGTGTGGACTGCCATTCATCCACCAGTTAGAGTTAAGGGGATAATGTGCCAGACATGGTGCCCATTATGGTGCCCATCACGTCACATATCTTTTTATTCATGGGCACCCTAAATCTACAACATGGGTTTGAGATGGTCAAGTAGTATGGTATCTGTGACCCGGGTTACCATACTCATCTGTGGACTGCCATTCATCCACCAATTAGCGTTAAGGGGATAATGTGCCAAGCATGGTGCCCATTAGGGTGCCCTTCACTTCACATTTCCTTTTCTTCAGGGGGCCCCTAAATCTACAAAATAGGTTAGAGAAGGCCACTGTACTTAAGGGCTTGTCACTAAAGGTCCAGTCACACTAAGCAACTTACCAGCGATCCCAACAACGATAGGGGTCGCTGGTAAGTTGCTAGGAGGTTGCTGGTGAGATGTCACACTGCGACGCTCCAGCGATCCCACCAGCAACCTGACCTGGCAGGGATCGCTGGAGCGTGGCTACACGAGTTGCTGGTGAGCTCACCAGCAACCAGTGACCAGCCCCCAGCGCCGCGTGGAAGATGCTGCGCTTGGTAACTAAGGTAAATATCGGGTAACCAACCCGATATTTACCTTGGTTACCACTGCACGGAGCTACACATGCAGAGAGCAGGGAGCAGCGCACACTGAGCGCTGGCTCCCTGCTCTCCTAGTTACAGCACACATCGGGTTAATTAACCCGATGTGTGCTGCAGCTAAATGTGCACAGAGCAGGGAGCAGCGCACACTGAGCGCTGGCTCCTTGCTCTCCTAGTTACAGCACACATCGGGTTAATTAACCCGATGTGTGCTGCAGCTACATGTGCACAGAGCAGGAGCCGGCACTGACAGTGAGAGCGGAGGAGGCTGGTATCAAAGGTAAATATTGGGTAACCAAGGACAGGGCTTCTTGGTTACCCGATGTTTACATTGGTTACCAGCCTCCGCAGAAGCCGGCTCCTGCTGCCTGCACATTTAGTTGTTGCTGTCTCGCTGTCACACACAGCGATCTGTGCTTCACAGCGGGACAGCAACAACTAAAAAATGGCCCAGGACATTCATCAACAACCAACGACCTCACAGCAGGGGCCAGGTTGTTGCTGGATGTCACACACAGCAACATCGCTAGCAACGTCACAAAAGTTGTTCGTTAGCAGCGATGTTGCTAGCGATGTTGCTTAGTGTGACGGGGCCTTAAGTGTACACATGATAGACAAATAGTCAGGGTGAATAATTTGTACAATGTAGGGTCTAGATATATCGGAGGGTGGCCATGCTGCCGATAAAACAGGGTAACTCAATGCAGTGAAATATCTTCTAAGGGTCTAACGTTATCGTCTTGCCCAGGCCTGAGAAATCTATTAAAATCTACGGATATTTAGAATTTGGAGTTTGCTAAATACTCCATTTACAATTGGTCTCCTAGAAGTCAGCCCGATATCTGCTATCTCTCCACTCTACAAACACTACTATCAACACGAGCTGACATCACAGAATGGATGAGAAACAAATGAATGGACTGAATGGATCAACGACAAAGGTCATTCTGTTAAACAACTGTTTGCTAAGTCTGTGAAATGCTGGTTGAATCTAATTTACACTATGTCCAATGTTTCCATAAAATCCCATTCACACAGATTTCACAACATGTTTTTTGATCCATTCGCGTTGGGTTTGGAGCAGTTTTCTCCATTTTCACATAGACAATTTTGTAAGGATGTGACGGCCATCATGGCCTATCTAGACTTTAACAACTTTTAGCAATTTAAGGTGGGTTTTACATTACTCCATTGTGTAGCGTTAAATGACCACCGATCGATAAATATTGACCTATTGACAGCCGTTTAGTTCCCTGTTCACACAAGCAATGGTTCACACTGAGACATCTGATCGTTCATTACACATGATTACACCGGATGATGCACCTCCAAGAACGATGATCTTTTTTGCAAACCAAAATATCATTTCACCCGGTCAACGAATGTTTTGCTCATTTATTTTGTTTAGACCGAAAGATTATCGTGAATGAGGAATTCCAGTGTAAATGGACATTTAATGGTCTGACACATTATTGATCCACAAATAGTATGTGATTTCCAAGACGCCAGGTGCAAGTCCCAGCCTCATCCGGACACCGGTGTCCTGTCTGTCTATAGTCTTTAACCAGGCGTATCTGCAATTAACAAGTGTTAAATCAATTTGGAAAACAGATTTGGAGCGCTACTCTTGGAGAACGAATGAGTCATTATGATCAATAAATCATAAAGATAATACTAAGGTGTAGCACATACCTATATATCCACAGATCCGGTGCCCCTTCCTCCATCATAGGGAGTTTCTACACATTTCCTGCTCTTGTCAAGATCAACAATGTCAAAGTGATTGCACAAATTACTGGGGATGGGTATAAATTATTTAAAGGATTTGGCACATGTGAGAGAGCGGCTCACTCTCCAGTCCATTGACTTCTATGGGAAGAGCAGGCAGAATCTACGTATACTGGTCCATCATCCATAACTAAATCAACCCCAAATCATTATATAAATTGTCTTCAAGACAATGGAAGACTATCTCTATCACTATATCCATCACTATCTACTTTCATCTCATTTGCAGCTTGTCTTACTTGAAGGAGTAACAAGTCTGTGCAGCATGGAGAGGAAGTGCATTGTATAGTATATTAATCGTTCTGCCAATGTTTTGAAATTCCCAAATTTTGTGTGCCCATAATACACCAATGTTTTGTGAGCACTAACGATCTAACTATTGTGTATGATGATTAGTTTGGGAGTTTGATTCACGTCATTGCATTACAATCTTCCTGTAGCACAAACGCTATAATAAGAAAAAATTAAAAGGGTTATCTAAAGCTGGTTTCGCACATCCGGCTTTTCGCCGGTTTGCCGGATTCGGCGCACGCCAGTACAGTGTATACAGTACAATGGCAGCGCCGCAACTTCAGGGTCACATGCTCCGGTCACATGACAGCATGTAACCGGCGCTTGTCGCGCTGCCAGTGTACTATATACACTGTACTGGTGTGTGCCGAATCCGGCAAACTGGCGAAAAGCCGGATGTGTGAAACTAGCCTAATTTAAAATGTCACAGTTGGGTTACATACTATGATGGTGAGCACCCAGGTGTAATGAGATGCTGGACCACTAGGTGTCGCTAGATACCTTAGTTGAGGAGATCTGCGGGGAAGTCGAATAAGCCAGGGGTCAGGAGCCGGGAGATCATGTCAGTAACAAGGAGAGAGAGAAGCTGAAGTCAGTAAACCAGGAAGTAACGTAAAGTACCAGGAAGAGACCGGAGCCAGGGTCAGAATACAAGCCGAGGTCGGTAGCCAAGAGGACAAGTCAGGTACATGAGGGAGAGCAGAGTCGGGGTCAGAATACAAGCCGAGGTCAGTAGCCCATAGGACAAGTCAGGTACATGGGAGAGAGCGGAGTCGGGGGTCAGAAACAAGCCGAAGGTCAGGGAGGCAGAGAGACAAGATGGAGTAGGGAAGGAGATGGGATGGGGTATGAGGAACTAGGATGTGGGACAAGATCAAGTCAGTCACTTACGGGAACCAGAGACGTGCACTGCTAAACAGGAACTATCACAGGCATCGTTCCAGGTGTACTGGCTCCCGGATAAAGCAAAGCCATACTCCGGAACGAGGCTTCAAAGAACAGATCCCTCCCACACCACACTGGACTTAGACTGGGAACAGTGAATTAACTGGAGGAAAATATGAGCCCCAGTACAGGCTCTGCAGGAGAGCAGAGCACCACTCATCAGAATCATGACCCATACCTTTAGAAATTATAGCGTTACTCAACCTCCCTGGATTTAATGCTGAATATACACTGCTGAAACGGACTTTGTTGATGGGCAGCAGTGTTGAAGTCACCGCTGCAACCAATCACTGGGGTCAGCAGCTTGTAGCACCTACATCGGCGGACACAGTAGACCTCAGCACCTGGTTCAGTCTCCAGCACTCACTGCTGAGCAGTGCAACCTCAACCTTTGATTGTTAGCGCTACGACTCCATTGTGCCATATCTGTATTACTCGTAATCAGAAAAGAAGCTGTACAAGCAGACCCAAATTGAAAAACCTAGTTTTCTGGGAGTTTTGGAAAGCTCCAAAAATTCCAAACCTCAACCGGTAGCAACTGTACTAAAATTTTGGCAAAATTTGGGCCGTTGAGGATATGCCTTTATTTGAGGTGGATCGTTTTCCTTTCGGCTAAATTGACTTCTGCACAATCTTAGGCTATGTGCGCACGTTGCGTACAGTCACTGCACGCTTTAAATCGCTGCAGAAATGTCCGTAGTGAAAGCCGATTCCATGCGCTCTGCCTGCAGCTCCTGCCATAGACAGAGCAGGGGCTGCCGGCAAAGCGCACGGAAGATGTGACATGTCACTTCTTAGAACGCAGTGCTTCGGCAGTAGCCGAAGCGCTGCGCTCTAAAACGCCACGTGCGCACGGCCCCTGCACAATCTCCATAGACTGTGCAGGGGACACAGGACGCATGCAGCTACAAAGCGCAGCGTAACTACATGTATTTACGCAACGTGCGCACATAGCCTTAATCTGCGAAATATGGAAGGTGACATATTATCTGTGCAGATGCATGGCGTACATATGATGTAGCGCACATACCTGATTATAATTACTCTACTTAAAATTCGCGTCTACATAAGTATGTGGGAAAACGTCTCCATGCTGATAGACGACCCTGCAGGACTTATAAGAGTCAACCACTTGATGTAATTATACTCACATCAACATTTCTTCTGCCCCGCGGCTACTCCTTGTGTTACCTGTGTGACGCGGGCCGGTGCGCAGTGAGGAACCATACCTGGATGTAACACGATACACCTTATAGCTTCATGCACTGTATGGAATATCACGCTGTGTACAGTCACACAAAAGCAACACTCATTAGTCTATTTGGCTTTTATTTGTTTTGGCTTTTTGACATAGGTTTTCTAGATAATTAAGAATATGTAATTTTAACCACTAAGATGGGGAAGCGCCAGTCCGCGAGGATCAACCTATTCTGTTCTGGTCTTTGAAGTGCGTCAGAGTGGCCCAGCAGCCTCATATCAGAATTTTACTTGGTTTTTATATTTTTTTGCCAAAAATGGGAATGGATCCCAGCGTATTGTAGAAGGGAAATGGATCCCAGCGTATTGGAGGTTGGAAATTGATCCCAGCATTTTGGAGAAGGGAAATGGATCCTAGAATATTGGAGAAGGGAAATGGATCCAGTGTATTGGAGAAGGGAAATGGATCCAGTGTATTGGAGAAGGGAAATCGATCCAGTGTATTGGAGAAGGGAAGTGGATCCAGTGTATTGGAGAAAGGAAATGGATTCCAGCGTATTGGAGATTGAAAATGGATCCCAGCATATTGGAAAAGGGAAATGGATCCCAGTGTATTTGAGAAGGGAAATAGATCCCAGTGTATTGGAAAAGGGAAATGGATCCCACCGTATTGGAGAAGGGAAATAGTTCCTAGCATATTGGAGAAGGGAAATGGATCCCAGTGTATTGAAGAAGGGAAATGGATCCCAGCATATTGTAGAAGGGAAATTGATTCCAGCGTATTGGAGATTGAAAATGGATCCCAGCGTATTGTAGAAGGGAAATGGATCGCAGCGTATTGGAGATTGGAAATTGAACCCAGCATTTTGGAGAAGGGAAATGGATCCTAGAATATTGGAGAAGGGAAATGGATCCAGTGTATTGGAGAAGGGAAATGGATCCCACCGTATTGGAGAAAGGAAATGGATCCCACTGTATTGGAGAAGGGAAATCTTTCCAATGAATGTTTTTGGAACTATTCATCTCTCCAGTGTTGGGATCTGTTAAATAATGACATGCAGGAGAGTGGATCACTAAAACACCAGTGTGCATGAAAAGAGTATGACAATTCATGCCCAATATTTTTGGGGCTGTATCATTGTCAGCCATACAACCATCAATGCACATTTAAAACCAAACTCAGAAACAGTTTAGGGGCTCCTCGAGAGATGAGGGGAAGAAAAGGATCTGCCATGTCCGATTACAGACTGGTAATCCTTTGTTCACTAAGAGATAAGCCACTGCTAGAAACGTCTGGCAGTTGCTTTCTCATAGACAACACAGGAGGGTTTGGCAGAGGGAGAATCCTGTGTACGGAGGAGTCAGTAGAGATAGCCGCTGGACGAAAGATTCTCCAACCATCGTTCAGCCAACTGCCTCCAATACACATTGGACTAATGTCTGCTGCACATGCAAATATCTATGGGTTTTGGCCAACACTCTGGGGGCGCAAACCAACTGATTGTCAGGAGGTGTCAGTTGATTTCGACCTGCACTTTGTTTTCCTGAAGATAAGCCGCCGGTAGAGATGCCTGTGAGTGGCTTTTTCATAAGGAACACAGAAGTGCTTAACCAAACGAGTGCTCCTGTGTATGGAAGAGACGGTCAAGATGGCTGTCAACCAAAAGATCAACCAAAGCATTATTCTGTTGACAGTCATCTAAAGTGTATGGGGGACTTTACTGTTGGAAATGTTTTTTCAATGGCACCTCCTTTGACTAGAGTCCACTTATTGTTGACTCAAAAGGCCTTTTGTCAATGTGAGCATTAGACCTTTTCTTAACGAGCTAGAGAACTATCCTCTCTATTTTACAAGCACATGGATGATATTTTGACGAGTGTCCACTTGCTTAGTTTGATGGACTCCATTGAGGCCAAGTAAAATAACATGTGGACCTTGAAGAATTGAATCCATATTCTGTTGGCCTGCTGATTTTGTGCTGCCCCAATGACCCTTGTTGAGATGGGGGGCTTAAAGAAAAAATATATCTCAGTGGGTTAGAATAACATGCTGCAACGCCGAGGCCAGCGTCCTGCTCCCCTCCCTGGTGTGGGCACTGACTTTTGTACCTGTCTAGGCGTCCTGCTGCGGGGGTCCCGTCTCATGCTGCTTCCTCTCGGAGCATCTGTGCACCATGCCGAGCTCCAGTCTCTACCCGTAGGGTGCGCCCGCAGCCACACCCCTTTTCTTAAAAGGCCCGGGCCCTCCTAACCCAGAATTGATCCCAGGTCAGCTGGGATGTTGTAGGTACCTAAGGCACTCTAGGCCTATGCTAGGTGCCTAGGCAATGAGTTTAGTCATTGCTAGTTGTCAGGTCCCCTAGCCCTGTGCTGCTGTTGCTGTTCCTCTGTGCCGCTCGCACTACCTGCTGCGAGACACCACATCGGCCTCCTTCCATGATACCTGTTGCCACGAGGTATCGTCTTCAGCTGCTGCCATCCATCCATCCTGGATGGAACCTCTACACCAGCTGCTGCCATCCATCCATCCACTTGTCCATCCCGGACGGATCCTCTACACTGGCTGCTGCCGAAACTCTGGAACAGAGACTGTCGCTCCCATACCCCTGGCGCCAGCCAACGCAACACCAGTCTTCCCAAGTGAAACCTGAATCCTACCTGCAGCGTAACACCTCCACCATCAAGAGCTGTAATGAAAACCAGGTTCGGGTCCATAGTCAAGCCTCTCTGGGTTTTCTGTGTGTTGTGGTCCAGTGGGTCCACTAAAATCCCTGGCAAGCCTAACACATGCACATTTGGTATTGGAGGGGTTATGGGTGATTTTTGAACACCAAACAATTATCCAACCATATTATCTCTGGCCAGCATAACTCTTCACCTTGTCGGTCAGTGACCTCTTTTATTTCTTTCCAGCAGAACAGGGAATGTGATCGTATCATTATATTCAAGACAGAATCGGAGGTGAAACTGCGGTGATCTCATTACGATTACAGCTTCCTTAGTTATGAGACTGAATGTAGCGCTATAATTAACGACAACCCCCTTTATTGTCTTCATTGACCTCTAACTCGTTGGACTTTCCCTTCTGTACATTTATGCCAAGAAGCGCTAAGGAACAGGCACAAACAATGACATTCGATGCTTATTAAAGAGTTTCAGGAAAAAGCCGAAATGAATAATGTGGCTGTAAATATGTCTGCGTATTAAAGAGACCCTTCCACTATAAGTCCCTGCCGGAATCCCACCATGACCGTCACTTATGTATTTATATAACTTTTTATTTTAATTGCCACATCTTTACAGACATCATCATCATTGTCCCCATTGGGACTCACAATCTAAATTGCCTATCAATATGTGTTTTGGAGTGTGGACTGAAACTGGAGAACCTGGAGGAAACCCACTAAAACACGGGAAGAACATACAAACTCCTTGCAGATGTTGATATTGGTGGGACTTGAACCCAGGACCCCAGCGCTGCAAAGCTACAGTGATTTCCTCAACCACTCTTTTACTATCTACCATCTTCCACAAGTCTATTTTTCCCTACCGGTACCCCTCCATGGCTCTCATTCATATCTAGTGGTATTCCTCTAGGCAAGGGATTCTCAAACTTTTTCTAATGGGGCATCATCAGGCAAAGAAAAATTACATCCAGACCTCATCTTCTGTCAAGACTGTCCCCCGCTCTGTGGAGACCTCTGGCGATTGTGGGGCCAGAAGGTCACAATGCCTTATTGTTTGCAGGTCTACAACTTGTATTTCAGTGAATCTACTTTCTTTTAGAGCTGTACGGGTTAAGGACTCTGGCTGTTCTTTTTAGCCTTAATCTCAGGTTCAGCTCTTTGTGGCCATTCCCTTTCGCTGCAAAGTGTCATGTGTCTTACTATTTGATACCAGTTATAGATTCTCAGTCTATGCTACCTGCTTTGGAAGGAGCTTGTCTTTGGAAGAAGCTGAGTAGTCGTGACTGTTGCAGCTGTAGTTTTTAGCTGCATTGGAGAAGCTTGGAGTGTTTTTCCCTTTTGTGTCTATTTTCCCTCTGTCTGTCTACCTTAGCTGATCTATGTACTGTAAAGTGCTATGGAATTAATGGCGCTTTATAAGTGAATAAATATTATTATTATTACCTTGTGTTGTATTATTGCAGTGGTGAGACTAGTGTTCTCGCTGGTCTTCTCACTAGCCAGGGTGAGTTCAGGGCAAGCAAGGGCATAGGCACAGCGACGGGGGAAGGACCCATAGAATGATGTTAGGGAGCGAAGGGTACAAACTCAGTTGAGTTGCAGGAGGTGTCCCCTTTCCCTATCACCAGGGCCTTCCTTCTATACCATTCTCATTGTTACCCTTGTGTTGCACTGCGCATGAGCATCTGTATGCTCTGGTATGACATCTCCAGGGGAAAAATATGCTGCTATTTTTAGCCCCTAAACTCAGTAATGTATAAAACAAATAACAAACTAAGATTTACCGGTACCTACCCTACCTCCACTGCAACCCTGTGTTTGTTGATCAGGAATCAACAATTGAACACAGTTTGTGTAGTCTGCATCTGCTGCTTAGCTGAGTGATTGGCTGCAACACTGCTCTAATTAGTCAATAACAACCAGGCGGCGGAGACAACACTGGACCAGGGGAGGGTGAGTAAAGCTCACTTAGTTTTTACATCACCGAGCTATGGTAAGGAATTTCTAATTCTTTTTTTTCCTTTCCCTCTCAGCTGATTTATGACCACAGACCACATCAAGGTTGAGTCTGCTGAAAACAAAGAGACTGTAAAGGCCAAAATCTGCAAACTTTTTAATGAAACCGAATTGCAAAAATGATTACCCCTAAAATATACATTTAAGCAAAAAATAAAAATAAAATAAAATAGGAAATAAATTGTCTGAAGTGGTAGATAGCCTTTTTAGTCTCAGAAAATGTGGGTGGCAAATACGCCGCACCCCAAACGCTAAATATCTGTGATATGAGGCTATATTACAAGAACAATATTGACTAAGTTGAAAGAAAAACACATTGATGTCAATGACATGAAATATAAGTAACTTTTCCCAAGACCACACACTACGGAAGCAGAACGTCGCCTAAGGACGAGCACAGGAGAGCGAAAATCACTTCTGATCCTGAAACCTCTTTGTGCTGATTGTTGTTCTTACACACATTCACACATATGCCCAGTAATAACAACTGTCACACGCCGGAGTCACTGACTAATGTGCAAGATGCCGAGGCTGCAAAGATGATATTATAGTCTTTATGTGTTTATTACCTCTTCAGCTCCATTTTTTTTAATGTATTGTATTTCTTTACATTGATTCACCTTTAACACATCCGTCACCCAGTTTTGTAATGACAGTTTCCATAGATATTCCAAGCGGTCTCTACCAAAGGAGGACACACCCACAAAGACATGATTTCTGGAGAGGGGACTCCCTTGACTCAAGCAGGTGCATTTAATGATACACTTTTCATTCTAGCCTTTGTCTACGAGTGGCGACATCTCAATCAGTGGGATCCTTTCTTTAAATAATTCACTAATCAATCTAAATAGTTTCCAAGAATAACTGAATATGACTCATATACAGTGCCTATAAGTAGTATTCAACCCCCTGCAGATTTAGCAGGTTTACACATTCAGAATTAACTTGGCATTGTGACATTTGGACTGTAGATCAGCCTGGAAGTGTGAAATGCACTGCAGCAAAAAAGAATGTTATTTCTTTTTGTTTTTTTTGTTTTTTTAATTGTGAAAAGTTTATTCAGAGGGTCATTTATTATTCAACCCCTCAAAACACAAGAATTCTGTTTGGTTCCCCTAAAGTATTAAGAAGTATTTCAGGCACAAAGAACAATGAGCTTCACATGTTTGGATTAATTATCTCTTTTTCCAGCCTTTTCTGTCTAATTAAGACCCTCCCCAAACTTGTGAACAGCACTCATACGTGGTCAACATGGGAAAGACATAGGAGCATTCCAAGGCCATCAGAGACAAGATCGTGGAGGGTAACAAGGCTGGCAAGGGGTACAAAACCCTTTCCAAGGAGTTGGGCCTACCTGTCTCCACTGTTGGGAGCATCATCCGGAAGTGGAAGGCTTATGGATCTACTGTTAGCCTTCCACGGCCTGGACAGCCTTTGAAAGTTTCCACCCGTGCCGAGGCAAGGCTTGTCTGAAGAGTCAAGGCTAACCCAAGGACAACAAGGAAGGAGCTCCGGGAAGATCTCATGGCAGTGGGGACATTGGTTTCAGTCAATACCATAAGTAACGTACTCCACCGCAATGGTCTCCGTTCCAGACGAGCCCATAAGGTACCTTTACTTTCAAAGCGTCATGTCAAGGCTCGTCTACAGTTTGCTCATGATCACTTGGAGGACTCTGAGACAGACTGGTTCAAGGTTCTCTGGTCTGATGAGACCAAGATCGAGATCTTTGGTGCCAACCACACACGTGACGTTTGGAGACTGGATGGCACTGCATACGACCCCAAGAATACCATCCCTACAGTCAAGCATGGTGGTGGCAGCATCATGCTGTGGGGCTGTTTCTCAGCCAAGGGGCCTGACCATCTGGTCCGCATCCATGGGAAGATGGATAGCACGGCCTACCTGGAGATTTTGGCCAAGAACCTCCGCTCCTCCATCAAGGATCTTAAGATGGGTCGTCATTTCATCTTCCAACAAGACAACGACCCAAAGCACACAGCCAAGAAAACCAAGGCCTGGTTCAAGAGGGAAAAACTCAAGGTGTTGCAGTGGCCTAGTCAGTCTCCTGACCTTAACCCAATTGAAAACTTGTGGAAGGAGCTCAAGATTAAAGTCCACATGAGACACCCAAAGAACCTAGATAACTTGGAGAAGATCTGCATGGAGGAGTGGGCCAAGATAACTCCAGAGACCTGTGCCGGCCTGATCAGGTCTTATAAAAGACGATTATTAGCTGTAATTGCAAACAAGGGTTATTCCACAAAATATTAAACCTAGGGGTTGAATAATAATTGACCCACACGTTTATGTTGAAAATGTATTAAAATTTAACTGAGCAACATAACTTGTTGGTTTGTAAGATTTATGCATCTGTTAATAAATCCTGCTCTTGTTTGAAGTTTGCAGGCTCTAACTTATTTGCATCTTATCAAACCTGCTAAATCTGCAGGGGGTTGAATACTACTTGTAGGCACTGTATTACACCAGCACTATTGAAGTATACAGCAGCAGCAGGCTTATGTTGTGGAGGGACTGTGTAAAGAAAATAGCAAGTGGCACTGTGTTAATTGATAGATTTTGTTAAAAACTGTACTATATGATCTCTTTAGGTTACAGGGAAAAATTCCAGATGTAAACTGAATCACTCCGCGGGGATGGGAGGAAATTTGCACAAAAAGTGGCAATTGATGAATCAGTTAAAAACATCTGGAAACCGCAAACAACGCTCACATTCGTGAACTTAAAAAAAAGAAACAGGAGGATAAATATATCTATTTGACTTTTTTTTAAAAAAGCACAAAATTAAAGAAGACTGTGGCGCAAATGAAAAACAGAGAAAAAAAACACTAAAAACCTAAGTTTCGGTCATGCGCACTATGAAGTCGGGTGTACGCGTCCCGGCTTCAAATTGAAGTACTGCAAATGACCAAAACTCATGTGCACTGAGCCGAAATCCAGGGTCGGGCGGCCATGACAGCGGAGAGGTGAGTGAGATCATCCTGTGACGCTGCATATTCATTAGCATGATAGCTCACCTACAGCGGCCCACAGGGGCGTACTAACATGCTAATGGGGCCGACTAGCCAAGGGAACTAAAGCCCAGGGGACTAGTCCCCTCGCTCATTAGCATACGGTAAAAGATCTTTAGAAATACTTTTTCTAAAGATCCCTTTATCTATGTTACTAGATACAGGGACAGTTAGGCAGGGATTAGGAAAACGCACCCAGAACTGCTCGTGGTACTAGGGGCATAGTGCACCTGACAGGTTCCCTTTAAATAATGACGGTACATAAAGTGCACTGTACACACATTTAAGAACACTAAGGGGTACTTCACACACAGCGAGATCGCTACTGAGTCACGGTTTTGGTGACGCAACAGTGACCTCATTAGCGATCTCGCTGTGTGTGACACTGAGCAGCGATCTGGCCCCTGCTGTGAGATCGCTGCTCGTTACACACAGTGCTGGTTCGTTTTTTTATTGTTGCTCTCCCTCTGATAAGCACACATCGCTGTGTGTGACAGCGAGAGAGCAACAATCCTGAATGTGCAGGGAGCAGGAGCCGGCGTCTGACAACCTGCGGTAAGCTGTAACCAAGGTAAATATCGGGTAACCAAGGTGGTTACCCGATATTTATCTTCGTTACCAGCCTCCGCAGCTCTCACGCTGCCAGTGCCGGCTCCTGCTCCCTGCACACGCAGTTAAGCGGTGTGAGCTGGTAACTAAGGTAAACATCGGGTAACCATACCCGATGTTTACCTTAGTTACCAGTGTCCGCAGCTTCCAGACGCCGTCTCCGTGCAAGCGCAGCGTCGCTTGCACGTCGCTGCTGGCTGGGGGCTGGTCACTGGTCGCTGGTGAGATCTGCCTGTTTGACCGCTCACCAGCGACCATGTAGCTATGCAGCAGCGATCCTGACCAGGTCAGATCGCTGGTCGGATCGCTGCTGCATCGCTAAAGTGTGAAGGTACCCTAAGTTAGTTTTTGCAGTTAGTGCAGGAACAGCTCATCTAATTCCTTTATGGAGATACACAATCTTATCTCTCTCTTACTGCGATTATTTCATGGCTGCATAGTCTTTCTTGTCTGCAGCCATTATGAGTACACGCTGTCCTAGCACTAGCTATTAAAATCCTAAAGAAAAAAACCTCCTCAACATGTTTCCCCTATACAGGCTTCATCAGGGGAACATTTGAGCCTCACATGTTTCCCTGATGAAGCCCTGATAGGTCAAACATGTTGGGAAGGCTTTACCATTAGTATTTAATAGCTAGTGCTAGGACAGCGTGTACTCATAATGGCTGCTGACAAGAAAGACTATGCGACCCTGAAATAATCACAGTAAGAGAGATAAGATTGTGTATCTCCATAAAGGGATTAGATGAGCTGTTCCTGCATGAAGTGTTCTTACCTGTGTGTACAGTGCACTTTGCTGTAGTACCCGGGCATTGCCCGGGGTAATAACTGTCTCTTTGTCTCGCTCTCTGTCTGTGTGTCTGTCTCTGTGTGTCTGTGTGTGTGGCTCTGTTTGTCTCTCTGTCTCTCTCTTTCCCTGTCTGTCTCTGTGTGTGTCTCTATCCATGTGTGTCTATGTCTGTATCCATGTCTGTCTGTCTGTGTCTATCTCTCTGTCGGTCTGTGTCTATCTCTCTGTCTGTCTCTGTATCAGTCTCTCTGTCTGTCTCTCTATCTCTGTGTCTGTCTTTCTCTCTCTGTCTGTCTCTTTTCCCATCTGTTTCATTCCAGGTCTGTCTCCTTCCCTGTCTGTCTGTTTCCCGTCTCTCTCTTTCCCCGTCTCTCTCTTTCCCCGTCTCTCTCTTTCCCCCTCTCTCTCTTTCCCCCTCTGTCTCTTTCCCCCTCTGTCTCTTTCCCCCTCTGTCTCTGTCTCTTTCCTTGTCTGCCTGCCTCTGTCTGTCTCTTTGACTGTCTCTCTCTCTGTCTTTCCCTGTCTGTAAGTCTCTGTCTGTCTCTATGTGTCACCCTGGGCAAGCCAGGGGTCACAGGTCACAACACCACCACACCCCACACTCCAGGTAGGCACATCACAGCTAACCAGAAATCCTTGTTGCCTTCCTCCAGAGGCTGATGATTCACACCAGGGGGGTGGGCCAGGCGGTTGGCTCCGCCCACCAAGGAGATCACAGCTCTGGAGGCGGGAAGAACCAGGCAGATTAGCCCAGGCAGGGCTCGAGTGCAGAGTCAGCTCAGGGACGAGCTTGAGTAAACAACAGAGAAGTGAAAGTGAAGGAAGGAAAAGTGGTAAAGAAGGAGAGCAAGAAGTGGTGACAGAGCAGAGAGTGTGTAAAGCCTGAAGGGCCCAGCTTTGTGTAGGGCCAGATCAGCAAGGTCAGCGACGGCGGTGACTGTCTGGAGGGGGACCGTTTGGAAGTTCCTGGAAGGACCCCGTTGGCTGTGTGCCCGGTGGTCTGGAGCAGCGTTCCGAAGGACAGTCAGCACCAGGGCAGGGGCCTCTCGGACCCCGGCAAAGCTAGGAGTCGCCAAATTTGCCGAATCCGTCAGTGAAGGGGACGTAGATCCCCCAGCAACCAAGTCCCGATTGAAGGCAACAGCCCAACCTGAAGCAGAGAGACACCGCCACCGCCACGGCACCAGTTTCTCAGGGCCAGCGCCTGCGGGCAAAGTGTAGAGCTCCCCTGGCCCAGATTGCAGTCGGGGAGCGGGTAACCGGAGGGAATCCACCGCTACCATCAGTCAAACATAGGTGCAAGGAAGAGGGACATCACCGTCACCTACCGGGAGTGCAGGTGCAGCCGTCTGTGGGACCGTCCTACCAGCCGTTTGGTTTACCATACAAACTGTGTCCACGTCTCAGGCTGAGTGAGTACCACAGTGCCGCAAGGCACAGCGCTGCCCTCGCGTCCCTGCGCCCACCAGGCCCCGCACCTCACAAACCATCACCGGGCCCCGGGATCACCAACCCCTACCCACGGAGGGGCAACACAACACCTGGCTGCTCCGCATAACCATCCCCGGGACCCCCGAATTGAGCAGCGGTGGTGAAATCACCACAACCGTGGGTGGCGTCACGAACTATAACAATCCCCCACACCCAACCACAAATCCCCTTTCACTCACGGGCGAGGAGTGTCGCTCGAGAAACCCTGGGATCCGGCCCACAGCTCGAGCCACCACTGACCAGCTGCCGGACCCGAGCAGAAGGGGTGAGCGCGGTGTGCCGACACCCTCCTCCCCGCCCGCGACAACTTGGCGTCACGAACAGGATCTTACCGCTCTGCCGTCTGGTAGAGGTGCGCCTTGTTACCGCCGGAGGTATCCGGCAGAAAAATTTCAGAAGCCGCCATCTTTGGCGCGAAGAGTTCCCGCTCGAGCGTCTTCTCGAGCAGTAGAGGCGCGAAGGCCAAAACCCCGCCCCGAGAGAGGAGGGGCCGGAAAGAGCTAAGGGGGACGCGATGGCGGCCGGCCGCATGTAGCTGCGGCTATAAAAGCAGGGACGCCAGGACCCTGCAAGCATACCGTTCCTGGAAGAAAGAGAGAAAGTCACCATGTGGATGCCGTCCCGAAACACCATGGCCCCCGCGCCGGGAACCGCAGCGTGGGTGGAAATCCGGGCCGCGCAGCTCCACCTAAGGCTGCAGGTCAAGATACAGCTCCTCTTGGAGGAGTGGGAGACCGACATGGCGGACGTTATAGCCACCGTGCGGAGACGCGAGGAGGAAGCGGAGGAAGGGAGGGTGAGTGACCCACGCCCCTATGTCCCGGAGGGACCGGTCGCTGCGGCTGAGGGACCCGGTCCAAGCCCTCTCCCCCCGTTGCCTCCCTCGCCACCCGTCTCGGGGGCCGTGACCCCGCCACTAGGCCCGCTACTACTGCAACCGGTAGCGATACCCAGCCCGTCCGCCCCAGCGGACCGACCTGTAGCCGGAGCCCGAAGCAAACCGGAGGCATTGCCATGGAAGGCCCCGAAGATTGTGCCAGAGACAGTCCCCGAGCAGTTTCCCGAGCCGGAGCCGATGACCCGCTCCGAGCCGAAGGCCCAGCTGCGGAAGGCCCCTGTGCCCATCCCCCACACCTCGGCTGAGGTGGCGCCGGGTTGTTGCTGCAAGGCAGCGCCCAAGGCCATGACACCGCGGGATACGCCGCCCACCTTCCTGACAGTGGGTAACGTTCTGGATGTCCCGCGGGGCCTGACCCGTGCGCCGGCGCTGGCAGCAGCGCCATACTGGGAAAGGGAGCCGACAAAGCTGGGCCTGGAGATCACGGAGAGGGAGAGAAGGAAAGCCGAGCTGGTGGCCCGAGCCATTCGGGAGAAGGAAAATCTGCGGCAAGCGACCTTCCGTGTCCGGGGCCCGTTGTACGAGGGGCAGGTGAGGCGGTTTGATGTCCGCCGGGGCTACGGATTCATATACGAACCGGGCCTGGAGGCCGAAGTGTTTGTGGCCCGGCGGGACGTGAATGCCCATCTGCCCGAGGAGCATCCTGGCCGTAATCTCATACCGGGAGACATGGTGCGGTATACCCGGCACTGCGGAGAGAGGGGGTGGTTTGCCCTGGATGTAAAGCTCAGGGGCAGCAAAGAGAGCAAGGTGAGCCCTGCACCCCCTCCCTCGGATGAAGCAGCAGAAGGACCGGAGTAGGGCAGCGGATGCCCGTTGCACCGTCCCCGTAGGGACCACCAGAAGTTGTGTTGTTAGTTTGTTTGTTTAAAAGTTTTGGAAAGAATGATAAGGAAAATGATAATTACCGAAGTTTAACCTGATTTGCTTGTGATTTGAAACCGGCCGGAGCCGGCACCGTTGTCCCCGTGGGGACCGTTTAAAATGCATGGGAACTATCCATGGACAAGCCCGTGAACTTGCAGGGCAACCACAGACGTTAGTGGCTTGTAAATATGTTGGTTACCGTTACCGTTTTCCGCAATGCCGCCTCCGGAGAGGCAGGTTGGAGGGAGGGCCCTGAGCAGAGCAGGCCAGGGCCCAGCCACCAAAGGAACCGGTGGCTACCCTCTGGAGGGAAGGACAGATCCCGCTCGGGTACCGTGTGCTGGACTGTGGGTCAAGGGGTGCTGCCTGGGTTTTAGGGGCAGCATCAGGGCCAGGTTACTTGGGTGGGAGAGAGCGGAAACCGTAACCGTAAACCGTTGCAACGTTAAAAGTAAATGTGCCTCCCGTCTTGGGAAGAAGTTATTAAAAATGTTATTCTTGTTTGCTTAACCTTGTTACCCCTTTTTCAGAAAAATAAAACCGGTGTAGGACGGCAGCCCGCGGACGGTCTGCATTTTGCTAAGGGGGAATGTGTCGCCCTGGGCAAGCCAGGGGTCACAGGTCACAACACCACCACACCCCACACTCCAGGTAGGCACATCACAGCTAACCAGAAATCCTTGTTGCCTTCCTCCAGAGGCTGATGATTCACACCAGGGGGGTGGGCCAGGCAGTTGGCTCCGCCCACCAAGGAGATCACAGCTCTGGAGGCGGGAAGAACCAGGCAGATTAGCCCAGGCAGGGCTCGAGTGCAGAGTCAGCTCAGGGACGAGCTTGAGTAAACAACAGAGAAGTGAAAGTGAAGGAAGGAAAAGTGGTAAAGGAGGAGAGCAAGAAGTGGTGACAGAGCAGAGAGTGTGTAAAGCCTGAAGGGCCCAGCTTTGTGTAGGGCCAGATCAGCAAGGTCCGCGACGGCGGTGACTGTCTGGAGGGGGACCGTTTGGAAGTTCCTGGAAGGACCCCGTTGGCTGTGTGCCCGGTGGTCTGGAGCAGCGTTCCGAAGGACAGTCAGCACCAGGGCAGGGGCCTCTCGGACCCCGGCAAGGCTAGGAGTCGCCAAATTTGCCGAATCCGTCAGCAATCAAGTCCCGATTGAAGGCAACAGCCCAACCTGAAGCAGAGAGACACCGCCACCGCCACGGCACCAGTTTCTCAGGGCCAGCGCCTGCGGGCAAAGTGTAGAGCTCCCCCGGCCCAGATTGCAGTCGGGGAGCGGGTAACCGGAGGGAATCCACCGCTACCATCAGTCAAACATAGGTGCAAGGAAGAGGGACATCACCGTCACCTACCGGGAGTGCAGGTGCAGCCGTCTGTGGGACCGTCCTACCAGCCGTTTGGTTTACCGTACAAACTGTGTCCACGTCTCAGGCTGAGTGAGTACCACAGTGCCGCAAGGCACAGCGCTGCCCCCGCGTCCCTGCGCCCACCAGGCCACGCACCTCACAAACCATCACCGGGCCCCGGGATCACCAACCCCTACCCACGGAGGGGCAACACAACACCTGGCTGCTCCGCATCACCATCCCCGGGACCCCCGAATTGAGCAGCGGTGGTGAAATCACCACAACCGTGGGTGGCGTCACGAACTATAACAATCCCCCACACCCAACCACAAATCCCCTTTCACTCACGGGCGAGGAGTGTCGCTCGAGAAACCCTGGGATCCGGCCCACAGCTCGAGCCACCACTGAGCAGCTGCCGGACCCGAGCAGAAGGGGTGAGCGCGGTGTGCCGACACCCTCCTCCCCGCCCGCGACATCTATCTGTCTCTTTCCCTGTCTGCCTCTTACTCTGTCTGTGCTTATGTCTGTCTGTTTCTTTCTGTCTCTCTCTATACGTGTCTCCACCGACATCTTATTACCTCACACATAAGCTTCTTATACTGTCAATTTATTTTGTTCCTATAGCAACCACTCACAGCTGCTATTAATAAGCTGTAGCTCCTATCTCCATTCACTTTAATGGAGGAAAGTTGTTTGGAGAGTAACTGTAAAGCGCGGGGTTAAATTTTCCTGTCAAAACATAGTCTTTGACATTCCCTGAGTCACGTGAGGCGGCTGTGCAAAATGCTGTGATTGTAAATGCAACGGTGCGGATTCCCTTAGCGGATATATACATACATGCATATATACATACATTCAGCTTTATATATAAGATTTAACAATCGAATTAATAAAAGTTGTTTTATTTATAGGTCTTTAGCTTTGAGGTTTAGTTGACTTTGGCAAATAGTAACCCCAGCCTCTTAGGCCCCTATGCGGCCGCACAGGTTGTACCATTGATATCATATCTCGCCCCTGCAGCTACAGAAGCAATTAGAGTTGGTGCCAGCTGATTCTTGGAGCCCATTCTGGCGACCACAGTGGTAATCTGAAGCCGCTAGATGTGAGCCCTGAGATCCGTCTGTTACCTGACGGCTCCTCTTTTTGTTAGCCGGCTTTGCACAATGCCATTATTGCAGAGTGCCGCACAGACCGGCCTATCAAAAGAAGAGCGATGGATGCCATCAGGCGGTTCTAAGGGATCACATCCAGTAGCCACAGATTACAGATGTCACCAATGGACTGGGCCTCGCGAATGGATTTGGAACAACTTTAGCTACACTCTGTAGGTGAGGAAGAAGAGGAAACATGTGGTGGAGGTATACAAATGTGACTGAAGTGTGAGACTATACTTCACTACCATGATAATGCATGGATCTGCATAGGAACTCTATACACAAAACAGTAGCACATTTACAATTACAAGAGTTGGCCAAATTCTATTTTTTTTGCATTGGTTGCAGTAAATATCCACTGTAAAAACAAAACATCTGTTGAGATTTCCCTTTGTTTTTCTAGGTACATCGTGTGACCACTTTAAATGAGTTGGACACTGTTAAAGGAGTATTCCTGTACCGCCCCGCGGGCTCGGCCGGCTGCCGAGACGCTCGGATCCGTGCTCGTACGGTGGGTGGCTCGAGCTCCTCACGGACCCGGGGATCACGTCGCTCTGCAAGGGGGTTGGCGCTACATGCAGGGACCTCGGTGGGGAGTTCCACGGCCGGGGCCACGGTGGTATGTAAGGGATATAAGTTCGTGACGCCACCCACGGGTTGTGGTGAATGGATGGACACCACCGCTGCCGTTGACTAGGCCTCCCGGGGACGGTGTTGCGCAGCTTGGTGATGACCCCTCTGTGGGTAGGGGAGTGATGGTCCCGGGGAGGCCCGAGGGAGGTGCTGAGGTGGGGGAGAGGGTGCATGCTGGGTGCTGGTGCGGTGCGGTGCGCGGCCCGAAGGCACTGGTGTACTCACTATGACACAACACACTGGAGTCTCTGGTAAACCAATCGGGATGATGAACGGGGCCCGCAGCCGGCTGCAGCTTCCCCCTTAACAGGTTGGTGGTTTCCGCCTTTCTCCTGCACCTCCTTATGTGAATGTTTTGACTCCTATGCCTAAGCAACGGTAGTCCGCTCCCCGGCTTGCTGGGTGTCAGGAGAGCCCTCTTTGCTCGCAGACGCTGGCCCCCTGGGTCTCTATGCCTTGGCGGTGGCTTTACCCTAATGGTTGGGCTGTTGTCTTCAGTCGGGTCTTGTGTGGGAAAGGTCCTAAAGTCCAGTCCTCAATCAGTTGATTCGACTCAGCCCTGTGGATTCTGGGCTTCGTACTGGGTCTGAGTACCCCTCCTGGTGCTCCGGTTTCCAATCGGCCCCCCGGTTCGGTACCGGCGGGCCACCGCCCGACCCCGGTCCCTACGGTTCCACCGGCTGTAATCCCAGCTCCTGCAGGCGGCCACCACCATCTGCCTCCTTGCCAGAGGTGACTGGGCTCCAACCCAGCCACCTGAGTAGACTATCGGCAGGACTGGTCACAGGTCTGCCCTTGAACTTGGCGTCTCTCCAACTACTCTCAAGAGCTCTACTGCCTTTTCCCGCCTCCAGGCCTGTGAACTCCTTGATGGGTTGAGCCAACTGCATGGCTCCACCTCCCTGGTGTGGACATCAAGCCTGGAGGGTGGTGACAAGGTTTTGAAGTTTGGCTGCTGTCACCTTATTAGGGAGGGTGTGTGTGTGTGCATGGGACTACCTGGGACGACCTGACTAGTCCAGGGCATCACAGTCCCATCTCTAAGATCCTATCCTAATATGTAGTAGATATAGTAATAATCATAATATTAGCAAATACCTCCAATTTACTGTCTCTTACCTCATGTTCAGGGCATTGCAGGACCTTATATGTAAAGCGCTGTGGAATTAATTGTGCTATATAAATGAATAAATATTATTATATTATTATTATCTGATTTATTCATGGTTACAACCATGCAGTTAGTTGCTCATGGTCATAACAATGGATACCTAAGGTCCTGCAATGCCCTTCACATAAGGTAAGCAACATAGGGAATCAGGAGAACTATACTACATTTTTAATTGGAGGTATTTGCTAATATTATTATTATTACACCTATTGCATATTGGATGGGATTTTGGAGATGGGAATAGCCCTTTCACTTCTGGTTTCTATTGAAATCGTTCCCTCTTTTCTCTCCTACTAATTACTGCTAACCATAAGGCAAGGTGCGGAGCCCTGTATTCATGAGGCCATTGTTGAGGTTGGCATATTGAACAGTGCTGCCCATTGTTTCACAAGTCTTGGCATTCACCTGCCATCTTAATAAAAGTTTAATCAAACCCATGTAATTAGCAGGTTATAAGATCCCAACATCAAGGAATTGGCTGCGGAGGAGTGTGCGGGACGGGAGGGCTAACCTCAGTGGTAGACTGTAGAATATTACTAAATATTTAGGGATATTTTGGGGCACGAATTTACCCAATGATTTTAGGGGTGAAACGTCATTAATTTTCAGTGCATATATCATGTTCTATTTTCACAACTTGTGCATATGATAAAATATTGCTACGACATGGAAATCATCAGAGATCCATCTGCTGGGAGCCCGCCTGCTCTTCAGGACTAGTTGAGCGTTGTCTTACACTAAGGGCGGCGTTACACGGGACGATTTATCTTGCGATCGCACGGGCGATCGTACGCGCCCCCGTCGTTTGTGCGTCACGGGCAATTTGTTGCCCGTGGCGCACAAAGTCGTTAACCCCCGTCACACGTACTTACCTCCCGAACGACCTCGCTGTGGGCGGCAAACATCCTCTTCCTGAAGGGGGAGGGACGTTTGGTGTCACAGCAACGTCACACAGCGGCCGGCCAATAGAAGCGGAGGGGCGGAGATGAGCGGGCGGAACACCCCGCCCACCTCCTTCCCTCCGCATTGCCGGCGGCCGCAGGTAAGCTGCAGTTCGTCATTCCCGGGGTGTCACACGGAGCGATGTGTGCTGCCCCGGGAACGATGAACAACCGACGCGCAGAAGGAGGAACGATTTTATGAAAATGAGCGACGTGTCAACGAGCAACGATAAGGCGAGTATTTTTGCTCGTTAACAGTCGCTCGTAGCTGTCACACGCTATGATATATCAAACGATGCCGGATGTGCGTCATGGAATCCGTGACCCCGACGACATATCGCCCGATTTATCGTAGCGTGTGACCCCGGCCTTACTGTGCTATGTCTTACACTATTTATTGTTGAATATTGTAAATGCATGTGTTAATATTTAACTGGTTTAGAGAAGAATAGGTTCTGGATGTAGCAGAGTTAGGGCTGTCTATCAGGTTACCAAATGCTGCCATCCGACGGTCGGCTTAGCCGGAGGTGGAGTGAGTTTTAGAAGAGATGTTAGATAAGATAGAGTTAAAGTAGTGAAAGGGATGAGTGACAGATGACAGGGTGTATGGTTAGGAGAGGGAGCTACAGAGGAAGTCAGTCGAGAAGTGGGTTCAAAGTGAGAAGATGAGGCCTCAGTGTTAGGGCCAGTCCAGGAACCCCGAGGTAACCTTTTGAAGATCCGGAGCCTACGGCTCACTCCTGCGGCCTTAGAGAGTCGTCCGGCTAGGGAAGCCGCCGGTGCACAGAAGCGGATGAAGATGTGCAGTTTAAGGCTATGTGCCCATGGGAGTTTGTACCTGCGGATATATCCGGTTTCCCGCAGCTGCTCCCTGGAAACCGCAGCGAAATACAGTACAGCGAAATAGCTGCGGTAAATCTGCGGACATTCATGCGGCTTACATGCGGAAGTCCCGGCCTCTATCTCCATAGTGGAGGGCCGGAATTTCCACAGGTATTTCCGCATAAATAATTGACATGCAGTTACGTGCGGCTGCGGGACATCCGCAGCATATTCCACAGCCGCACATTCCGCAGCATGGACACAGACACTCCCCATGTCCCATGTACTTGCTAAAACCTGCGGATTTATCTAGAAAATCCAGATAAATCCGCAGGTTTTTCGCGGCAAAATCCACGGATACAGAGTTCTGTGGGCACATAGCCTAAGGGGGAAGAAGGTCCCACCGCGGCATATTAAATACTAGGTCCGAAATAACAGGGGACAGAAAGAAAAGTAGTACCCCATAGAGAGAGAGATGCCCTGTCTGCCATAATGGTGCGAAGATCAAAAGTAACCAAAAACTGTTTGACCAAGTGAACTCTGGTGTTGCGTGTCTTACTACCCGACATCATTGATGACTGACAACAGGGGTGATCAACACTGGCCCATAGCTGCAAGTAAGTGTCGTGCATCCCCTCCAAAGCCATGTCTGCACACGGAGGCTCCTTGGCGAAGGAGAGAGGTGCCAGCTCTCTCCTTCATGTCCACAGAATTTATCTGGTACTTAGATAAAACAGATACCATACTGAATTTGGCTTATATAGAGAGTCAAACAAAATTTGTATGTGCCACCTGGAGAAGGAGCCCTTCCGGTGGCGAAACATGTTGTGACTGTACAAATCAATAAACAACTGTGTGCCCTATCGACCAATCAAGTGTGTCCATACAACAACCGCTATCACTTCCTTTCCTCCTGGAAAGACACAGCTCAACCCACTGGTGTCCGAGAGCAGCACCAAGGAAGCCGGACCTCATCCAAAACTACTGGAGGTCCCCATAGGCAGCTAGGGAGGGTTGATCCTACTGAGATTCCCTTTAAAGGAATAAAATAATTAATATAACTCTGTAAGCAAACACTATGGAGAAGAATTATGAATTGGAGTAGGACATGCCCCAATCTACATCATAAACATTGGTTTCCATCAACACCTCTCCAACGCACTTGTGACGCCCTGACGCCGCCAGGTGGTCACAGAAAAAACATTCACCCGACATAACACCATTCCACACTAGGTACCATCTGCCACAAAATCCTAGCCACCCCCCTCAGGGTAAGAAGGACACACCAGTGGGCAGGACCAGGCGGATTGGGAGCGCCCACCTAGGGGTCTTGAGGATCCGGGGGCGGGAACAAGTTCGTTCAAGTTGAGAGTTTGAGTTTGGAGGTCAAGTGGAGAGGAGTGACAGTGACAGACTGTCAAGAGAAAGCTGAGCCTAGTGGAGGGTAGACAGGGTAGTGGCCCTGGTCTACTGGCTAGGTGGCAAGCAGTGGACCGTGACCAAAGGCGACGGGAGTCCGGCCGCGGGAAATTCAAAGTGGACCGGGACAGGGTTGGAGCCCGTCGGTACCAACAGCGGAGATCCGGTCTGGAAACTGTGCACAGGCGGGGTACCTGAACCCTAGTTAGAAGACGGTTGCAAGCCCCTTCTCTAATCACCAGGCCGGGAACAAGGTTCCAGACATTGCTTCAGAAGTGTTAGCCCAGATAGAGCGAAATGGCAGCCCACCGCGGGGGATAGGGTATTCGCAAACACCCACTGAGATCCCAAGGGTCAGTTTTCGTGAGCACGTCTCCCAACCAGAACATACTGGGAGCGGACTTCCCCGTTCCATACGGAGTTGTCCAGAATTGAGGAAAATTACAGAGTGCCGGAGGAAGGGACATCCGTACACCAGCCGGGTGTGGGACCCGAGTACACCCGGACGCGGCAGCTGGCCACTGACACCTTGGTTGATCAACAGACTTGTGTGCAAATACTCAACAGTGAGTGCAGCAACATTCCCCGGTCCGGCCCAGCGCGCCACCTCTGGCCTACATCACTCCCCGTGTTCTGGACACTGAGCCCCGGGGGATCCACCCCTACCTACGGAGGGGTTAAACATCCAGCTGCCACTCCATCACCCTCGGGTGCTTTCCAACAGCAGCGGTGGTATCCCACCTTACCACACACCGTGGGTGGCGTCACGAAGTATCTACAGCAATCCCCGTACATATATGTCCCTTTTTATTTGAGTGTCCGCGCGACCCCTGGGTCCGGAAACTCCACGAGCCACTGCGGATCCGGATCCGAGCAGCCCGACTGCTGACGTGGGGGCGGCACGCACTTCCAGGCTAATTTCCATGTGGCTTCAGAGCCCTATTTCTCAGTGCTGGCACATTGGATTACTACAAGACAGGTATCATTTTTATTGTTTTATTATGCCCTATACAAAATATCACAGTAGTAAAATAATTAAATGATCCCTTTAAATGAGGGAATCCATAAATGTTGTATATTTGACCGTCTGTCAATTACTTGACCTTATTATTATTATTTTTTTTGTAGTTCTTGTTCCTGTCCGGAGTGTTGTGACGATTCTAAAGAGGGTCCTAATGTGTCCCTGGGCTATGTCACTGCTGTGTGCAGGAGCGCAGGTTATCGGAGGGGTAACTGGTATAAGCTAAACAAGCTATTATGGGACAAGAGGGTGAAACTGATATGCTAGATCTTTATACATGTTGCATTTGGGAAGTCTGCACCTGTGTGACCCCTGGGAGACAGATTGCAACAGGGGTTGATTGGAGACTTTGAGGCAGAACTGGATCCTGCCCTCATGCTGATTTTGGAGGGTGTGAAACTGCAATTTACACCAAGAGGCTACAAGTATCAAAGAATAGTCAGTGAGTGCATGCTGTGTGCGGGGAGTCTGCCCCGGCAGGGAATCTGCCTATGGGGAGCATGATCCCTTCAACTGTCTCACTTTACCTCCACCGAATGGCAGGGGGTCCGCCTGTTGCTCCAGTATAACCAGTCCATAGACACATGCTGTGGGGCCGCCTATAATATATGTATATCGGATGACCATCTTCTGCCTCTGCTTTACTCATTTGAGTCCTTAATGTTAAAAACTGTAGTGCAATGATGAGCGGTAGGATCTGCATCCATCAGACGTTTATGGCAAATATCAGAGATTCGATAACTTATAAGTGCTGCAGCCAAACCGCTTTCTCAATTCAATTTGATGGGAATTCCTAAAATCAAACCTGGTCATGAAAAGGATTGTCCACTACTTGGACAACACCTTCCTATATGAAACAGGACCCCTTTTAAAATTAAAATTGCTAATATGCACCTCCTGGACTGGTCCTGTTCAGCGATGTCAGCATCGCTCTCCCAGCACTCATGTGACTTTATGCCTTTTGAGCGCTGCAGCTTATCAGCAGGTGCTAATGGGCTACAGCACTCAAACCTCCTATGGTGAAGCAGTCCGTTAGCAGACACTGATTAGCTGCAGTGCTCACAAGACATCCGTAACGCCTATACCGGCGTCCCCGTGTGGCGCCCCTGACCTGGTCAGGCACCACAGAGTATTGCACCCATGCGGGAGCAGTGCTTCCAGGTAATCTCCAAAGGCCAGGATGAGGTGCACACACAAACATATAGTGATCAGGCCTCCCACATCACCAGAGGGGACCCTTGGGTAGCCAGAAGGGGTTAACTTTCAATTCCCAGCTGGGGGTGTGTTCAGGGGCTGGTTGCTAGGAAGCAGGGCAGAGAGAGAGAGGAAGAGGAGAGTCTGGAGGAAGAAGTTGAAGTGTGTGGAAGGGAGCAGAGGAGCTCTCGTGTCAGACAGGTCCTGGGGAGTGCAGTAGCTGAAAGCGGGGGAGAAAGGAGTACCGTGGGTCGGCCTGAAAATCATCCAGAGAGAAGGGTGGCTGAGTACGGAGATCCCGGTATCCGAGCACACAAGGGGAACTAGGTCCCCAGTACAGGCAGCAGATCATCCAGAGCTGCTTAACCTACAGGTGGGGGGGGGTACTTCATGCCCTCACCACGACTACACAGAGCTTGAGCCAAGCAGCAATCACCAGGCCCATAAGGGGACAGGGCCAGAAGCCATCCCACCAAGGCCACGCTGCCGGCAGACGAGCCAGAGAGAGGGGAGCAGGGTGGTAACAGCTTCCCTGGAGAGGTCCTACCACGCTTCAAGCAAAGGATCCTCCTAAAACAGAAAGAGTGCAAGGAAGGCGAGTGGACAGCTACCCTCAGAACGGCCTCCTGGAATTCCTGGTTCAACCTGGTTATCACAGTGTCGCCCGGGCATCTCACCGTGACCTCCAAACAGTGAGTAAACACGTTGAAAGACTTCTTGGACTGTGTTTGAGTCATTCTGCGACCTGTGGTCCCACACCCATACACCGGGGCCTGGGGCTTGCCTCACTCTCAGGGGGCTAATATACTGACTGCACCCACCATCAGCCCCAGGCATCCCTTAATCTGCAGTGGCGGTCCCCGCTGACCGCAATACTGAGAGTGGCGTCACGACAATCCTAAAAGAAGGTTCCCTACCTGTGACCAGACTGTTCCATCCACGTGGAGTCCCTGAAGGTACTGCACCGACACATACTAGCGGGGCTTCACAACTTCTGGCGTCACGAACAGGATAAGGACTAGACCTGTTCAGACAGGTGACCGTGTGCCTCAGAGGTCCGACCGCAAAAATTGAACCGCCGCCATATTGCCATCTTCAAAAGCGCGCGCTGCAGCCCGCGCGAGGGAGAAGAGCACCGCCCACGAAGAGGTGTGGCCGCCCCAGAATCCCCACAATTTGGAGAGCGTTCTGACCCAGGAAGTGGAAAGGGAGCGCGGGGATTTTTGAAGAAAAATGGACGCTGCAGGAGGTAATGCCCCTGGTCAGGGCGACGCAGCCCAAGCGATGCCAGCCCCCGTCGCGCTGGACGCAGCAGCGCCTGGTGCCGGTGCCGCGGTCGCAGCCGCGCCGGCTGAAATCTCCCCCATAATGCCAGTTTCCTTGCTGTATGTCCCAGGAGCGCAATGGCTGCCCCAATACGCCGGTAAAATAGACACGCTGACCGGGTTTAAGAAGAAGATCAGCACCCTGCTAGACATGCACGCGATGACTGGTAAGCAGAGGGCCGCTGTGGTGCTGGGACAATTGACTGAAGCAGCAGAATTGGAAGCTGAGTCCTGGACCAATGATGACCGGAGCTCTGTTGAGACCATCTTTGCCAAACTAGCAGCTGCTTTTGAACACCGCACCGAGGGAGAGCTGAGGACGGACTTCTATAACTGCCGGCAGAAGCCCCAAGATAGCATAAGAGCCTATGCCCTCAGGCTGCAGGCTGCACTACGGGCTCTCAAGCTGGTGGACCCTGTCAGTGATCAGGAAGGAAACCGGATGATGAAGGAACAATTCTTGCGGGGCCTGCGCTCTCCTGAGGATGGGAAGCAGATGAAGCTGTGGTCCCTGGAACACCCTGACGTGGACTTTGCCATTCTGAAAGACAGGGCAGTGAAAGCACTCCAACCTCCTGTAGACACAGACCCCGTCGCACCAGCATGGCCTGCCAGTTCCACGGCTGCAGGAGCGGAATCCTCCTCGCAGGCCCTGGTAACTGCAAAAGGACTCAACACGCCAGCAGAGACCATAAATACACTATCCTCCCAGGTGCAACAGCTCACTAAGGACGTCGCACAAATCCTGAAAGCAATGCAGTTGCCCTCAGAGACCAAAGTCCCTCATCGGATCCTGCTAGCTGACAACCCAGAAGACGTCCCTTGGATGCGGAGGAGAAGAGGTCCCCCAACCCGAGGCAGGAGCAGTGATCGCTATGACTCATCTGGACAACCCATCTGTCGTCGTTGCCAGGAGGCAGGACACTATGCAAGGGCCTGTCCTTTAAACGAGCCAAACCTGGGGCCGGGGGCCAGTCCTCAGGATTAAGAAGATCAGGCCCAAGTCGCTGCTGTGATCAGTATGTGAAGCCCCACAGGTGTAGTGTCGGTGCATTACCTTCAGGGACTCCACGTAGCTGGATCTGGTCACAGGTAGGAGATCTTCTTCTTGTCGTGACGCCACTCTCAGTATTGCGGCCAGTAGGGACCGCCACTGCAGGTTGAGGGTCGCCTGGGGCTGATGGTATGTGCAGTTAGTTGGAATAGCCTCCTGAGAGTGAGGCAAGCCCCAGGGCCCGATGTAGGTGCGTAGTACCACAAGGCGCAGAATAACTCCACACAGGCAGAATGTCTTTCAGGGTTTTTACTCACTTCAGGTGGCAGGGTGAGTAACCCGGGCGTAGCTGGGATGAACCAGGCGGGAACCAGGTGTCCTTCAGGCTGACTTGTGAGGGTGACTACTAACTCGCCTTCCTTAGCCCTTGGTGGTTTGGGGTGACCCCGACTTTGAGTCCCTATGGGGGTCACCCAGGGAAGATGCTGCAGCCTCTCTCCCCTTCGTTCGCCGTGTGCTTGTCGCCTGGGCCAGATCACTCCAGCTTCTTGCCTCCTGTGAGCTATGGGCCCTAACTGTGGCTACGTGGCTGCGGCTTTTTGTGGTGTTGTGGCGTGGGCTTTGAGAGCCCCACACCGGCAGGTTTAGCAAAAGAAAGCTGGATCTATCTCCACTTCGGGATCTGCCGCCCGTTTGGGCCTGGTACTCTCTAGCAGTCTCCTTACTTCCCACTCCGTTGCTCTCTCTCTAGCTGAAGATGGATTTCGGGTAGCACTCCTAGTTGACCGTTCTCCCCCGTCAGTAGCCACTGCGCGGGCGCTGTTAGACAGCAACAGCCCCACAGGTCTGCTCCTCACTGAGCCCTATGGAGTTCTGCTCTAACTGACTCACTGCCCCTCCTCTCCTGTTCTTGCCTACGCCACCTAGCAACCAGATTCTCTTACCACACCCCTTGAGAGGAGATGGAGGCTTTTGGCCCCCTCCACTATTCCAGTGAAGGTCAAGGCTTTTCCCCCTCCTGGGATCCCCAGGGGTCCTCTCATGGGTACATGTGTGAGAGCTGATTACTATGCGCCTGTGTTCCACACCCCGGTCAGCCTTCTGGATTACCTGTATTGTACTGTCCCCAGCATGGGTGCAGTACTCAGTGGTGCCTGACCAGGTCAGGGGCGCCACATTCCCCCTTAGTTATCACCAGCACGTCCTCGGGCTGCAAGACAACATTTTAAAATGCATAAAACATTAAAACATGTAAAACATTTAAAAGCACCAGGTACCATACATCACCACCCTCCACCCACAAGTCCGTTAACCCACCCAAAACCCCTTTCACGTTGGCCGCGGCTTCAGCCACTTCTGGCAGGATGTAGAGGCGGCTTACATGGGCTGGTGGTTTCAGGGTATACCTGGCCTGGTGGATCCGCGCCTTCAGCCTCTTCTGGCAGGATGCAGAGGCGGCCTCCACAGTTGGTGCTGACCAGGTACCCTCTTTGTGGTGGAGAGCCAGGCCCCATAAACAGGCATGCTCTCTGGTCGCAGGTGAGCCAAGGCCCTATATACGGACGGGCTCCTCCTGGTTGCAGACGAGCCAAGCCCCTAAACAGGCTGACTCTGGTGGCGGTGGTGCCCTCTGGTGTAACTATTTACACTGCGAGAGTTTGTGGCTATAGCCAGTTCATAGCCTTAAGGTTTATGGTTTTCTCACAATAGTTTTTGTGGGCACATTCTTGAACTTTAAAACGTTGCAAAACAAACTTTTTCAAAACTTTAACTGATAACTTCTTTCTTTACTTTACTCCTCCATTTCACCAGGGCTTTGGCCTGTTGGGCTGCGGCACCTGCTGCTTTCTTGCTCTTTGTCGTCGTCTGAGGTAGTTTCATCTGTAGGTTCCTTGTCTTTTCTTTCTTGATCTTCATCTGTGTCTTTATCTCTGTCTTTTCTTTCTTCTTTGGGACATGGTGCTACATCAAGCGCATACAATCCTCTTTCGCCTTCATGCATAGTGAATTGTACTGTATTTCCCATCTTTAAGTTTCTGCCAGGGTGTCCTCTAGGCAGATGAGCGTTCACATCTCTTCTGTTGACAAATATCCCTTCTTTGATACCAGGGGCTACAATGAATCCATATCCACTTTTCAAATTGAAATCCTCCACTACTCCTCTGCAAAGGGGTCCTCTGACCTGGGCTTTGGCTCTTCTGAGGAACCTTTTCTCCTGTAGGTCTCTGGCTGTGACTTCTCTCTGCTCTGGAGACTGTGGTGCAGGGGACAGCGTTGTTCTGTTGCGACGCCTTGTCTTGCGGGCTGGGTTTTGCTGGGCTGTTACTTCAATGCCTGCAGGGCCCCAGGTGAGGTTTCTGGGCTGATCTTCGTCAGCAGACGGTGTCAAGTCCTCCTCATCCCAACGTGAATAGGGTAACATCTCCGGCTCTGAGTATTGCTCCACTGCCGGTGGCTCCTGAGTCAGCTCCTCAGCTTCCTGGCCTCCTCTCCCCCTTAGTTCTTCGCTGCACTCTGGTTGTGGCAGCGCTGGGGATGAGTGGTCCTCAGCTGGTCTGGGCGGTGGACTCTCTGGCGCGGCTGCAGGGGTTGCCTGAATCTCCTTGGGGGTATGCGGAGGGAGCAGATACCGATCCACCATCTCTTGTGGGAACTGGGCCTCTAGGTCAGCCTTTAGCTTCCAGTATTCGGGGTCCTCTCCTATCAGGGTCTTCCTAGCAGGGACCTCTCTGGACTGGGGAGCGGTGTCTGCTCTGGCCTTGCAGGCCGGGGTAAACGGTGATGCAATCTCTTTGCGGGCCGCGCCCTGTATGGCGGCGGCCTGGTCTTGGCGGGCCGCGCCCGGCATGGCGGCGGCCTGGTCTTGGCGGGCCGCGCCCGGCATGATGGCGGCCTGGTCTTGGCGGGCCGCGCCCTGTTTGGCGGCGGCCTGGTCTTGGCGGGCCGCGCCCTGTATGGCGGCGGCCTGGATCGGCGTCGCAGCTGTGATGGGATCTGTGCAGGCTGGGCTGGGCGTCGCTGCAGGGACCGGGTCTTGGTGGGCCGAGCAGGGCATCGCTGCGGCGGCCGAGGCTTGGCGGGCCGAGCAGGGCATCGCTGCGGCGGCCGGGGCTTGGCGGGCCGAGCAGGGCATCGCTGCGGCGGCCGGGGCTTGGCGGGCCGAGCAGGGCATCGCTGCGGCGGCCGGGGCTTGGCGGGCCGAGCAGGGCATTGCTGCGGCGGCCTGGGCTTGGCGGGCCGCACCTGGCGTGGCTGCGGCCTGGCTCAGCGTCGCCGCGCCGGGCGCCTCTTCAGGGACCGCGAGCGTGGCAGCAGGGGTCGGGGCATCCGGGCCGGCAGGGGTAATACTGGACTCACCCATCGGTGGCAGCATCGGGGTCTGAGTCGTCGCCGTCCGGTCTGGCACTCGTCGTGCGGTTCCCCTCTCATAGGCCTGAACCGCGGCAGCCATCTCCAGAAGTTCCATACGTTCTTCTCGGATCTGCTCCACGACCCGGGTCTCCAGTCGGTCGCAGAACTGGGCCAGCTCTCGATACCACCAGGCAGCGGAGCCCGGTTCTGGGTTTCTGCGGTCAGACGCCATTTCTTCTGCGCCGTCTTCTGCACGACTCTCCAGCTGTGGACTCGCCGTTGCCTCTAATAGCAAGCTGTTCAGTTTCTGCTCTGCCTCTTTCAGCAGCTCCTCTCCCAGCAGCAGGCTTGTGGCTTCCTTTCTGTCCCGACGTCTCTGGACGCTTCCACTCTCATAGCTGGCAAGGTCAGAACTCTGCAGGGGATCTCTGGGTAGCCACACCTCTTCGTGGGCGGTAACTTCTTCCAGCGCGGGCTGCTGTTGTTTTTCAGCGCGCTTTTCATGGTGGCAATATGGCGGCGCTTCCAATTTTTCAAGCGGACCGCCCAGGCACATGGTCACCTGTCTGAACAGGTCTAGTCCTTATCCTGTTCGTGACGCCAGATGTGAAGCCCCACAGGTGTAGTGTCGGTGCATTACCTTCAGGGACTCCACGTAGCTGGATCTGGTCACAGGTAGGAGATCTTCTTCTTGTCGTGACGCCACTCTCAGTATTGCGGCCAGTAGGGACCGCCACTGCAGGTTGAGGGTCGCCTGGGGCTGATGGTATGTGCAGTTAGTTGGAATAGCCTCCTGAGAGTGAGGCAAGCCCCAGGGCCCGATGTAGGTGCGTAGTACCACAAGGCGCAGAATAACTCCACACAGGCAGAATGTCTTTCAGGGTTTTTACTCACTTCAGGTGGCAGGGTGAGTAACCCGGGCGTAGCTGGGATGAACCAGGCGGGAACCAGGTGTCCTTCAGGCTGACTTGTGAGGGTGACTACTAACTCGCCTTCCTTAGCCCTTGGTGGTTTGGGGTGACCCCGACTTTGAGTCCCTATGGGGGTCACCCAGGGAAGATGCTGCAGCCTCTCTCCCCTTCGTTCGCCGTGTGCTTGTCGCCTGGGCCAGATCACTCCAGCTTCTTGCCTCCTGTGAGCTATGGGCCCTAACTGTGGCTACGTGGCTGCGGCTTTTTGTGGTGTTGTGGCGTGGGCTTTGAGAGCCCCACACCGGCAGGTTTAGCAAAAGAAAGCTGGATCTATCTCCGCTTCGGGATCTGCCGCCCGTTTGGGCCTGGTACTCTCTAGCAGTCTCCTTACTTCCCACTCCGTTGCTCTCTCTCTAGCTGAAGATGGATTTCGGGTAGCACTCCTAGTTGACCGTTCTCCCCCGTCAGTAGCCACTGCGCGGGCGCTGTTAGACAGCAACAGCCCCACAGGTCTGCTCCTCACTGAGCCCTATGGAGTTCTGCTCTAACTGACTCACTGCCCCTCCTCTCCTGTTCTTGCCTACGCCACCTAGCAACCAGATTCTCTTACCACACCCCTTGAGAGGAGATGGAGGCTTTTGGCCCCCTCCACTATTCCAGTGAAGGTCAAGGCTTTTCCCCCTCCTGGGATCCCCAGGGGTCCTCTCATGGGTACATGTGTGAGAGCTGATTACTATGCGCCTGTGTTCCACACCCCGGTCAGCCTTCTGGATTACCTGTATTGTACTGTCCCCAGCATGGGTGCAGTACTCAGTGGTGCCTGACCAGGTCAGGGGCGCCACAAGTACGTGGGTGGACGTCCTGTCCTGTCCATCGTCCTGGACGGGATCCCTACCCCGGCGTTATTGGACACCGGCTCTCAGGTCACCACGATCCCGTATGTCCTTTATCGGAGGTTTTGGTCGGACGACGATCTCCGACCACCGGACCCCTCCCTCACCATCTATGCTGCCAACGGACAACCTATAGACCAGATCGGGGTCAAAGAGGTAACCATAAAGGTGGGAAGGCAGGAAATGAAGGGACAAGGACTGATTGTTGTGGACACTGATATTAGAGAAAGGAACCCGCAAATGATTTTAGGCACTAATGTCATAGAAAATTGCCTAGGGGAAGTGTTGTTGTTGCTTCACCAGATTGTTGAAGGTGCTGAGGGCGGGTCGAAAAGAGCCTTGCAAAAGGAGATCCGAATCATTCTGAGGAAGCAACAGGTAAAACAGACTGGCGGTGAGATTGGTAGTGTACGGGTGATGGATGCTAACCCCATTGTGATACCCCCACGGAGTGAAATGATGATGTGGTGTAGAGCAGCGGTAGGTCTCAGAGGACAAGATTACCAGGCTGTACTAGAGCCCACTCATTCAGACCACTGGCCCACGATTCTGACAGCCAGGGGGGTAGTTGATGTACACAAGGGACGAGTGCCTGTACGAGTGTTGAACTGTGGGGAGGAGGAAGCCAGACTACCAAGGTACGCTACCATAGCCAAACTGTTTACATGCTCAGATGACGACATAACACCTGTAGGTCCCCTGACACAAGCTGACTCAAAAGAGGGCGAGACCTCCCAAAAGCAGTTAGAGGATTGGTGCCAGAAACTACACGTGGGGACTGACTCTACACCCGACTACCAGAAACATGGGGTTTACAGGGTCGTGCAGGAATACGAGCAGGTCTTTAGTAAGAACCCACTAGACTTTGGTAGGATCAAAGGGGTGCAACATCACATACCCACAGGCAGTCATCCTCCCATTAAGGAAAGACATAGGCCTATTCCACCAGCCCATTACCAGCGCACAAAGGACATGCTGAAGGACATGAAGGAGGCAGGCGTCATAAGGGACAGTTGTAGCCCCTGGGCGGCTCCCCTGGTCCTGGTGAGGAAGAAGGATGGCACGATGAGGATGTGTGTGGATTACAGACGGATAAATCAGATAACACACAAGGATGCCTACCCTTTGCCAAGGATAGAGGAATCCCTCGCTGCCTTGAAAACCTCTAACTACTTTTCTACCCTAGATCTTACTAGTGGCTACTGGCAAGTATCTGTAGCAGAAGAAGATCGGGAGAAGACGGCCTTCACCACCCCAATGGGCCTCTGTGAGTTCAACAGCATGCCATTTGGACTCTGCAATGCCCCCGGGACCTTCCAGAGGCTTATGGAATGCTGCCTAGGGCACCTCAACTTTGAAACCGTCCTGCTCTACCTGGATGATGTCATCGTGTACTCCAAGACCTACGAGGACCACCTGAAACACCTGGCTGAAGTCTTTGAAGCGCTATCCCGATATGGAATGAAGCTGAAACCATCCAAGTGCCATTTACTGAAGCCAAAGGTCCAGTACCTAGGTCACGTGGTCAGTGCAGAAGGAGTAGCACCGGACCCAGAGAAGGTCACAGTCATCCAGGAATGGCCCACACCTACTACCGTCCGGGAGGTACGTCAGTTCCTTGGCTTGGTAGGCTACTACAGAAGGTTCATCAAGGGCTACACGAAAATGGCAGCGCCTTTGCAAGAGCTCCTGGTAGGCCACCCAAAGAAGAGAGGAAAGATCTCCGGCCCGCCATTTCACTGGGGAGAAGCAGAAGAACACTCCTTCAGACAAATGAAAGGGGCCTTGACGGGTGAAGAGATCCTAGCCTACCCTGACTACGGTCTGCCATTCGTACTGTACACAGATGCCAGTAATGTGGGACTGGGAGCAGTGCTTTCACAGGTGCAGGGAGGCAAAGAGCGTGTGATTGCTTACGCCAGCAGGAAGCTCAGGCCTACTGAAAGAAACCCAGAGAATTATAGCTCATTCAAGCTAGAGTTCCTGGCCATGGTATGGGCTATCACAGAGCGGTTCAAGCACTACCTGGCAGCCACCAAATTCACTGTCTTCACGGACAACAACCCCCTGACCCACTTGGATACTGCTAAATTGGGTGCCATGGAGCAGCGTTGGGTAGCCCGACTGGCGAATTATGACTTTACTGTCAAGTATCGAGCTGGCCGCAAGAACGGCAACGCAGATGCTCTGTCCAGGATGCCTCACCTAGCAGACGAGGGTGAAGATGAAGATGATCTTGAAGAGATTGAGCTGCCAGCGTTCCATCGCCATGGAGCAAAACAGTGTCGGCAGTCGCGTGCCAACCGCCAAGAGGTGACCCTGAACCCACTACCTCACTACAACTGGAAGGAGACCCAGGAAAATGATCCAGCGGTAGGCTTGGTAAAGAAACTGATCAGCCAGCCTGGCGCCAGCCTTGACAAAGGAGCCCCACCTGAGGCACAGTACCTATGGAAGGAGAGGGGTCGATTATTCATCTATCAAGACAAACTTTACAGGAGCATCATTGACCCGAGGACGCATGAGAAGGTGTGGCAAGTGATTGTACCACAGAAGGATACGAGGATGGTGCTAGAAGCCTATCACAATGGTGCAGGCCACTTTGGTTGGAAGAAACTGGAGGCCCTACTTAAAGTAAGATTCTACTGGGTGGGCATGAGATCTGCCCTAGAGAAGTGGTGTCGAAACTGCGGGCCCTGCAATCTTAGAAGAAAAGACCAGCACAGTCAGAGAGCACCACTCCAGCCAATCCAAACTAAACGGCCCCTGGAGATCGTGGCCCTGGACCATGTAAAGTTGGCACCCAGCAGACAAGGCTACAACTACGCTCTCACTATGGTTGACCACTACTCCAGATTCCTGGTGGTAGTACCAGTCAAGGACTTGACAGGTCAAACTGCAGCCAAAGCTTTCCAGACACACTTCTGTCGACCACATGGCTATCCAGATCAAGTGCTCACTGACCAAGGACCAGCCTTTGAAGCTGAAGTGTTTAAGGAGTTTTGTAACCTATACGGCTGCCAGAAGATCCGTACCACACCTTACCATCCTCAGACCAATGGCATGTGTGAGAAAATGAACCACATCATTCTCGACCTTCTGAAGACTCTCCCATTAGAAGAACGAAGTCGGTGGCCGGAAAAACTGCCCGATCTAGTGGACATGTATAACAACATCCCTGTGAGTTCCACGAACTGCACACCGGCATACCTGATGAGGGCCAGACCAGGGAGATTGCCAGTAGATCTGGAAATGGGAGTTGAGACCCCTGAAGACCATCTACAAGGTGCTGATTGGGATTCCAACCGCCAAGCCCAATACAAGAACGTACAAGAGTGTGTGGAGCGAAGCCTGACTCAGCAGCGTGAGAAACAAGAAAAGGCCTACAATCGAAAAGCACCTGCTGTTCCTTTGATGCCAGGAGATATAGTTCTCAAAAGAAAGAGAAGACGTCATAAACTTGACAATCACTGGGAAGAAGAACCCTATACTGTGTTACCATCGACGCTTAGCAATGAAAAGACATGCCTTATCAGCAAAGATGGAGGAAAAACAACAGCTGTCGTTTCTAGAGATCGCCTAAAGAAATGTCCTGAACAACTAAGAATCCCTGAAGAAATTCCCAACCCTTTGCCAGTTCAAGAACCAAAAGAAAAGATGATCCATACTGTACTTGGAGATTTCCCAGCAAATTGGCCTCAATACAATGGAGCAGTAGTTATTCCAGTTATTACATTCCCTCAATCTGGAGAAGTAAGAGACCCAGAAGAACCTGTTCAGAACCTGGAAGAGCCAAATGTAGCTGAAGCAGAAGACCATGCACTGGCATCAATACCTAGCACACCTATTATTCACATTGAGACACATACATCGGGTGGGAGGACACAACCTCAGACAGATGACAGTATAGTACTGCGTAGATCAACCCGCAGCAACTTTGGTCAGCTCCCATTACGCTATAGAGAAAGTACAGTTTAGTTCAAAGTGACGGTATGAAAGGTAATGTTTAACCTGTTTATAGTTAAGTAACGTTTAAGCGAAATGTGCCCACAAGGACTATTGTGAGACCTCCTTAAAATGTTAGACCACTGGTTATGAACTGGCTTTAACCACAAACTTTGCATTGTAAAAAGTTACCTCCTTGGTATCAACCCCAGAGTCTGCCTGTTGAGGGGCATGGCTCTGCACCAACAAGGGGGCACGCCTGTTTATGGGGCCTGCCCTCCAACACTCGGAAGCGGGTACGCCTGTTTATGGGGCCTACCTTACACCACTCCCCTCAGGAGAGGAAGATTGGAGGAAAGGTCTGGGGAATGTGATGGCCCAGCCCTGGTCACCAAAAGGACCGGCGACCTACCTCCTGGAGGTTTTTTGGGTGGGGTTCGGACATGTGGGTGGTTGGTAGTGGAATGGTACCTGGCATGTTTAAATGTAAATAATTGCCCCTGTGTGGGAAAAGTTTGTAATTACCTTTTTTCTTTCTCTTGTCTTTGCAGCCCGAGGACGTGCTGATGATAACTAAGGGGGAATGTGGCGCCCCTGACCTGGTCAGGCACCACAGAGTATTGCACCCATGCGGGAGCAATGCTTCCAGGTAATCTCCAAAGGCCAGGATGAGGTGCACACACAAACATATAGTGATCAGGCCTCCCACATCACCAGAGGGGACCCTTGGGTAGCCAGAAGGGGTTAACTTTCAATTCCCAGCTGGGGGTGTGTTCAGGGGCTGGTTGCTAGGAAGCAGGGCAGAGAGAGAGAGGAAGAGGAGAGTCTGGAGGAAGAAGTTGAAGTGTGTGGAAGGGAGCAGAGGAGCTCTCGTGTCAGACAGGTCCTGGGGAGTGCAGTAGCTGAAAGCGGGGGAGAAAGGAGTACCGTGGGTCGGCCTGAAAATCATCCAGAGAGAAGGGTGGCTGAGTACGGAGATCCCGGTATCCGAGCACACAAGGGGAACTAGGTCCCCAGTACAGGCAGCAGATCATCCAGAGCTGCTTAACCTACAGGTGGGGGGGGGTACTTCATGCCCTCACCACGACTACACAGAGCTTGAGCCAAGCAGCAATCACCAGGCCCATAAGGGGACAGGGCCAGAAGCCATCCCACCAAGGCCACGCTGCCGGCAGACGAGCCAGAGAGAGGGGAGCAGGGTGGTAACAGCTTCCCTGGAGAGGTCCTACCACGCTTCAAGCAAAGGATCCTCCTAAAACAGAAAGAGTGCAAGGAAGGCGAGTGGACAGCTACCCTCAGAACGGCCTCCTGGAATTCCTGGTTCAACCTGGTTATCACAGTGTCGCCCGGGCATCTCACCGTGACCTCCAAACAGTGAGTAAACACGTTGAAAGACTTCTTGGACTGTGTTTGAGTCATTCTGCGACGTGTGGTCCCACACCCATACACCGGGGCCTGGGGCTTGCCTCACTCTCAGGGGGCTAATATACTGACTGCACCCACCATCAGCCCCAGGCATCCCTTAATCTGCAGTGGCGGTCCCCGCTGACCGCAATACTGAGAGTGGCGTCACGACAATCCTAAAAGAAGGTTCCCTACCTGTGACCAGACTGTTCCATCCACGTGGAGTCCCTGAAGGTACTGCACCGACACATACTAGCGGGGCTTCACACCCGCACTGTCCTACCCTCCTCCCCTGGCGGGGACGTTGGCTCTCTCATCTTTCTAGCCGCCCTGCGGTGGCTGCCCCATTCCCCCTCAATGCTGCTGATGCCCAGAACTAATGAACACCTCATGGGCTTCCTGGTTCTGCCCGAAGGGTACCTGCGGCTGGGCCCCTTGTCTTAAAGGGCCAGCGTTCCCCGACCTGGAAGTGTCACTCTGGTCAGCTGACAGGTTTTGGGTATGTAAGGCACCTTTCCCTTAAGGGAGGTGCCAGGGCAATGAGTCAGATACGTTGCCAGTTCTCAGGTCCTATAACAACATTGCTGCTGTCTCTGCTGCTGCTGGAGTATGCTGTCTTCTAATGCTGATCTGGGTCTGTGTTTCAGTGTGCTGCTGTTATCCCAAGTCTGCCGCTGCTGCTGCAAGCTGTCCCGCCAGACGCCCACCACGATACCTGCTGTCGCAAGTACCCTCACCGGCTGCTGCTGTTGCATCTATTCATCTATTAATCCCGGTCGAGGCCCCAACACGTGCAACTGCTGTAACTCTTCATGAGAGACTGTCCTTCCCATACACCTGGGGCCAGCCGTCGCAGCACCAGTCTTCCCGAGTGATACCCGGTCGGTCTTACATCTGCAGCGTAACACCCTCCCATGCTGACATTGCTGAATTACTACCAGTCTTTAAGGTGTATATAAGCAATTTTTATTTTCAACCCCTGCCATAGATGCTATGGACAACCCCTTTAAGGCTTCATGTCCATGGCCCCTATACACTGATGAGCAAAAGGGTAACAATGTTTTGCACTTTTGACTTTCAGGCTCCATATCTCCCCATCCACTACACCTTTGAGCGTGAGATGACTTTCATTTTATAGACAATCATCTTGGCTATCGCATCAGGAAATTTCCAAACATTGTTACTCTTTTGCTCATCAGTGTAGATATTTATGGAAATATTCTTACCTCCATTTATTTTTCATACCGCTACACACAGAAGTTCCAGAGCTGTAAAAAAAAACAAATGCCTGTATGGAGAAGTATGGCTATAATATGGTGACGTATCATATGACCGCACAACGGTTGTTTCCAACCTCTATGTGCATAAGGGGTTATTATTTGGATGATATCTGATGTAAGGTATTAGTGGGGACCATGGGGATTTACAAGGTTTAGTGGATATATAAATGTTTGCTGTGAGACAACCCCTTTAATGTTTGACCTTCATAACTAAGAGGAAAAAAAAAGACATTTAGTACCCATATATTACATCCATATAGTGCCTTAATAATGGTTATATATAGTATTTTAATACTACCATATTTTATCCACATGATACAGCTCTATATTTATAAACAATACTGGCATACAGTGCCTGAATAATGTTTCTATAGAGTATGTTACTAGCTCTACTATATAGTACCTACAAAACATTGCCACGGTTTACTCAAATAAAACTGCCAATCAGTGCTAAAATAAAACTGCTATTCAGTGACCAAAATATTCCAGCATTTAATGTCCAATTGATGGGTTAATGCTAAAAGTCCCAAAATGCTTCTCTCTCCGGTTGCTTCTGCAGGTCATTGTAACTATGTGACTGCAGGGGAGCGAAAGACACGCTAAGGGTTCCTGGAGTATGCCTAACCTCAGGGTACAGAGTCCCTAATGGTGTAGATGCCAGAGTCTTTAACCTGGCTAAGCTCCTGACTGGCACTAACCTGATTCCCCCTCCCACCAGGGAAGGAAGGGGCAGGAGAAATGGAAACACAGACAAAGACAGGGGAAAACTAAAACTCTGAGACACTGTAAACACATACAGTAGGAACAAACAATCAGAGATTTGTGAGAAAAGCAAGAGCAGGAAAGTAGCAACAAAAAGACAACAAGGGTTAACACCACAACCGCACACAGCAACAAGTACTACAAACACCAGTTAGTCTGGATTTTAACACCTCACCAGACTAGCTTAGATAAACTATAGCTGGCATTGATGGGAGGATCAAGCCAGCATAAAAAGGAAAGGAGCAGATGTGATTGGCTCCTCTACAACATGTGATCAAAAGAGACTCACAAGCAGACCAGATGAGATTAACACTTGGTAGCCTGCCCATAAACTACCAATGTGTTGATCGACTCCTGAGTAGTGGTGAGCGGACCCGAACTTTAAAAATCCGGATCCGCGCGGTTCCAGCGTTTAATCCGGGTCCAACCCGGACCCGGGTATCTGGCTGCATGATCCGGATCCGTTTTTTTTTTTTCTCTCTCTCTCGTCCCTGGATCCGCTCCCCATTGACTTATATAGGTCCGAACTCCAGATCGGATCCGGACTTATTTTTCAACCCGCGGCGGATCCGCCGGACCCGGATTATTAGAAGTCCTCTCAACTCTACTCCTGAGTCAACATTCATTGATCTCAGACCTCAGAGACATTATCAGGTGGAGTGTCAGAATCTGTAGTCTGAACAGACCCCGATGACGCCATGTCAGTTTGCAATGTTAGTAAAAACGTCCGTGTGACACTCAAGTACACCGAGTGTCCAAAAACTATCCTTGTCTAAAAATAATCAATGATATTTGGTGGAAATATCTCGATTTTGCACCTAGGAAAAATGCAGCTAAGGACTGCAAGGAGGGGCACATTTTTTGACTTATTTGGTTTGGACAAGTCTCTGAATCTTTCGAGTTTTGTATAAAATTGAATCCACGGCTACATATAATAAAAGTAGAGTCTTGGAAACGGATCTGTTCCTCATTTTTGTGCCCATTACACTTTCATCATGCTCTGCCCTTAAATTATACCAAAAAATGTAAATGGCCCCAGCAGTGTTATCTATGGAGGGCTCGGTTACCACCACGTATAGAATTTCACAATTATGTGGACTCATTTTGTGAATCTTCCTTCTGTTGCCATCATCCTTTATCTGAAACGTCCATCACCGGGTCCCTGCTCCCTCTAGTCTTGTCCGTTAATTGCTTGTTGTTTTGGTGATAATACTGGGGGCTTTGTATCTCCAGCGCTTTATGGCCTCTTTACCATTTCCTCTTGAAGACCAATGTGACAGTTGCCGCCATTAGGTAACAAAAAAATAGAAGAGGAACAATATCTTGAATTCCTGAAACGTAGATAAAACCAAGTCTGGATGTAAGAGGAGCCGGAAAAAAATTCCATAGTCGGGATCATTTCCTGAGATTTATATGGCTAGCCTCAGCTACAAAGGGGGAAGGGGAGCAAAATGGGGTCATTAGAGGGTCCATATTGCCTTTTAATATGGGTTTCCCCAAATAATAGAGGTAAAATGTTGATAGCTTCACTTTTTCCATTTTTTTTCTAAAATGTAAAAGTATATGTATATTTTAGATCTATAACATTGATCTCTTAGAACCATTAATATGGGACACATGACACAAATGAGATCCCCAAGGTGACAGTCCAAACTCAATGCCACCCATGACTGCATAATTGACCATCAGTGAAGAACTGGTGGCCATTGCCTTATTATGCCATGTTATGAATTGTGGCAAGAAACTCTTGTTGGTGTTGTGTGACCACCAAGATCTGTTTCTCGATTCTGATGTGTAACCACCATGTTCTATGCATCAACGATGATCAGTGGCGTACCGCCAATGGTGGCAGACCATGTGGCCACTATGGGGCCTGTGATATGGGGGGACCGATGCCAACACAAGTACTGGGCCCCCCCTGTTCAGCAACACACTTTCAACTGTCTCGGCATTGTGGATGCAGCAGGAGCGGCCAGTACAGCAGGCTCAGCCGATATGGAATGACGCAGCAGGAGCGGCCAGTACAGCAGGCTCGAGCCGGTATGGAACGATGCAGCAGGAACTGTCTGTTATGAAACAGACAGGTGTAAGTAACACAGCAGCACATAGGTAAAAGACCTGAACACCTCAGAACGCATCTCTAAAATTAAACCACGTTGCGCAGGCGCCTCCCAGAAGGGGAGGGTGCTTTAAAAACATATTGCCTCTCAACCATAGGCTGAGAGGCACTTCCAGGTTAGAGCACGCAGGCCCTAAGCATGCCCCCAGGAGGCCTGTGTAGCATCCGCAAGTTCTGGGAGCTGGCGGCAGGGACTGGGGACAGAGTAGGAACCACAGAATGGCCAGAAGGGTGAGTGAGCCAGCGTCCCAGCTGGGGGAAGGGAACAGGATAGTGTGGAGATGGTGACAGCATTACAGTACCCCTCTTACACCCTCCCTTTTTAGGAATCTCTTAAGGAGAAGAGGGGCATTAATATTCTCCTTAGGCACCCATGACCTCTCCTAAGGACTATCCACCAAAATGACAGTCCTACCCTTCACCCTCTTCATGGCAAGGATGTCTTTTACCTCAAAGATGGCTTCTGTACTGACTGGAGAAGGCAGGGTACCAGAGTTCTTGAAATACTGGCTTGAGGAGAGACACATGGACAAATATATGGGGATAGAAATATACAAGGAAGCTGGAAGCTTCAGTTTATAGAGCACAGCGTTGATCGGCTGCAGCACCTCGAGGGGACCAATAAGACGGTGATCCAGCTTGTAGGATGGCATCTTCAAGCGGACATACCTAGAAGAAAACCAGGTCTCCAGGCCAGAACGAACTGTAAAAATCCGGATCCGCGCGGTTTCAGCATCCGATCCGGGTCTAACCCGGACCCGATCCGGATTCTGTTTTTTTTTTCTCTCTCTCTCTCTGTTGACTTTTCAGTGGCATTTTGGAATGGATCTCAGTATAATGAGGAGAAAAATGAATTTGCTCTCCTTGTATCCTTAACCAATATAATAAGGGTAGGGAACTGATCTGACTTTTCCACCCATAATGCACCTGAGCAAAATATATCTAATAAAATATTAAAAAAATATGTTCTGAAAATGTTCACTTAATCACTTGCATATGATGAATATTTTTCATTCTTATAATGCTGGTGGCCGCAGCTTATAGTCACCAAATCTGGTGACAGGTTCCCTTTAAAGGCAACCTGTCACCAGATTTTTCCCTATTAAACTAAAAGTCTCCCCTTCTGCAGCTCCTGGGCTGCATTCTAGGAAGGTGCACCTTGGCCCTGACTCCCCTTCCTGACCCCAAAAATAACCTTATAAAATTTGGCCGTTAGGTATGCTAATTACCTGTGTGGGCCAGATTTGCGGGCTCATTTTCTGATCCTGTCCCCCCTTCTGTCGCAGATCGCCATCCTCTTTTCTTGATTGATGTGATGACGCCTCCGTCATCATCCTCATCGCATTTTCAAATCTCGCGCCTGTGCAGTTAGGTCGGCTCGCGCAGGCGCAGTTCACTCTGCCATATCGCAGGCAGAGCAGAAAACAAAGCTGCCTGTGGTCGCGCCGGTGAGCTAAATGCGCAGGAGCGAGATTATGGGCGAGTACGAGGATGGCGCTGGTGAGGTCATGCACAGCGCCGCCCATAATCTCGCGCCTGCGCAAATACATCACCGGCGCGTGTGAGAGATAGATTCTGCTCAGGCCCGCGATAGGGACACAGCGAACTGCGCCTGCGCGAGACTTCAGCATCAGCGTGGAGGATGACAGGGCCGTCGTCATCCATGCAAATCAAGACTGGGGGATGGCGAACAGCGGCAGGAGGGGAGACAGAAGGCGAAATAGAGCCTGCCCATCTGGCCAACCAAACTAATTTGCATGCGAAAAGGTAATATTTTATAAATTTGTTTTGAAATCACCCAAACCCAAAAAGAATAAAGTAACCACCTCTGTTCCTTCCCTTGGGTGATCGGAAGATGTTTCACAACCAAAACCTCCACAGATCAAAACTATTATAATGTACCGCCCCCGTGTCAGCAGCCGGGCTGCTCGGATCCGGATCCGCGGTGGTTCGAGGGGTCTTTGGACCCGGGGGGGGTCGTGCGGCCACTCAAAAATTAAAGGGGCTATTTACAGGGGGTTTTGTGTATAGAGTTTGTGACACCACTTGTGGTGTATGGTAAGTGGAGTACCACCGCTGCAGTTGGGAGCACCCAGAGGCGATGGAGTGGGCAGCCAGGTGTTAGACCCCTCCACGGGTAGAGGGATGCCCTGGGCCTCGGTGATGGTGGTTGGGGAGTGCTGTGGGGTGAAAAGGGGGTCACTTGTGTACTCAAGCTTTTCTCCCCCCCATTCACCTTTTGTGCCTCCCCTATTTCCTCACAGACTGTAGCTTACGAGCAGGGCCCTCACTCCTCCTGGTATCTTAATTTTGTTATTTTGTATTGTCTCATATTGTCTTTACATGTCCCCTCTTAATTGTAAAGCGCTGCAGAATATGTTGGCGCTATAGAAATAAAACTTATGATTATTATTATTACTTACTCAGTCCATAAAGCTGACACCGACAACTGGTTAAACCAAAGTTTTGGACACCGCTGCCGCTTAGGGGGAGCCAGTTCGGGTCCCGTCCCTGATGGTGTTGCCGGATGATCTGTGACCTGTGACCTGGCACTACTTTACTACTTGGATGGTCCTGGTTGTGTAGAACTAATCGGGTCCCGCTCCCCACTCTGGTGGTGAGGGAGCTTGCTCTCAGGGTTCACGCTTGGGATTTCCTGGACCGTTTTAGTGGAAAGTCCTATCCCCCTCGTTGCGCTAGTACCCAGATTCTGGAGCGGATGGAGAGCGGATCTTGAAGGCTCCGTCCTCATCGGGTCAATTGTCAGGTTTCCTGAAGCTACCCCCTGACCTAGGATCCACGTACCCCGTCGTGCCCTGGTCCCAGCCCGGGTAATGGTGCAAGGCCGCCGGCTGTCCTCCTCGACAGTTCCGTGCCTCTTGCCACGATCCCCTGCGACTGGGGGTCCAGCTCCTTCTAGGCCCAGACCACCGTCTGCCACCTAGGTCTCAACTCCGGAGCCCTGCTCCTGACCTCCTCTCTCCTTCACTTCCAAACTCTTTCTCCCTCTTCCTGACACTTTTGACCTCCCCTAACCAATCCCCCCAAGTGGGTGACCCTATTCCACTCAGGCCGTCCACTGGTGTGTCTGGTGGGTGTGGTGCAGAGTGTTCCTAGGATTTTGATTGGCTGATGTTGGCAACACCATTTAGTTAGGGACCCAGAACCAAGAAGGAAGTGGATACTGCACGGGAGGGCAGATTGCGCAATACCCTGTGACTACCCGATAGGCCAGGGGCGGCACAATAACAGCATCTACAATATTTAAAAACTTAACTTTTTGTCTATTTGTTTTTGTTTGTTTGTTTACCCTTTATGTAGCGCTTTGGAACAAGAATAAATTTTGCAAATTGCAAGCATTGATCTTGTGGACAGAAATCTATGATATTGATGGTTTTACACTGGGAAAGCAACAAAAAAGCTTAAACCCATTTAAAGAAGCCGTAAATCACTAAACATAAACAAATGTCCACCTGTAATTTGTGGGATCAGGACTGGAATTTACTGTCCCGGGGCCTGTCCCTGTAACTGACCAGTCCGTCCCTTGGCTGTAAATCTCCCACCAGCCGCAGTAGAGTAGCTCAAGTGGCTGAATGATAGGTTGTGTGAAGAAAACAATAAAGACGTAGACCTTTGTGGCAAGAAAATCATTTATCATGCAAACGAGTGGATAATTATAGCCGAGCTCAGATTTCCATATTGTCATTATAGTCTACGGTGCAACTGCACCCAAAGACTATCATTAACTATTTTTTCACCTCCATAGGCTGCAATTAGAGAAAAACTAACATCAAGGGACATAAAACAATCAATTCAGAAAACCATAATTAATAATAATAATTATATTCATTTATCGCTATTAATTCCATAGCACTTTACATACATTGGCAACACTGTCCCCATTGGGGCTCACAATCTAGAGTCCCTATCTGTATGTGTGAAGCCCCGCTAGTATGTGTCGGTGCAGTACCTTCAGGGACTCCACGTGGATGGAACAGTCTGGTCACAGGTAGGGAACCTTCTTTTAGGATTGTCGTGACGCCACTCTCAGTATTGCGGTCAGCGGGGACCGCCACTGCAGATTAAGGGATGCCTGGGGCTGATGGTGGGTGCAGTCAGTATATTAGCCCCCTGAGAGTGAGGCAAGCCCCAGGCCCCGGTGTATGTGTGTGGGACCACAGGTCGCAGAATGACTCAAACACAGTCCAAGAAGTCTTTCAACGTGTTTACTCACTGTTTGGAGGTCACGGTGAGATGCCCGGGCGACACTGTGATAACCAGGTTGAACCAGGAATTCCAGGAGGCCGTTCTGAGGGTAGCTGTCCACTCGCCTTCCTTGCACTCTTTCTGTTTTAGGAGGATCCTTTGCTTGAAGCGTGGTAGGACCCCTCCAGGGAAGCTGTTACCACCCTGCTCCCCTCTCTCTGGCTCGTCTGCCGGCAGCGTGGCCTTGGTGGGATGGCTTCTGGCCCTGTCCCCTTATGGGCCTGGTGATTGCTGCTTGGCTCAAGCTCTGTGTAGTCGTGGTGAGGGCATGAAGTACCCCCTCCACCTGTAGGTTAAGCAGCTCTGGATGATCTGCTGCCTGTACTGGGGACCTAGTTCCCCTTGTGTGCTCGGATACCGGGATCTCCGTACTCAGCCACCCTTCTCTCTGGATGATTTTCAGGCCGACCCACGGTACTCCTTTCTCCCCCGCTTTCAGCTACTGCACTCCTCAGGACCTGTCTGACACGAGAGCTCCTCTGCTCCCTTCCACACACTTCAACTTCTTCCTCCAGACTCCCCTCTTCCTCTCTCTCTCTGCCCTGCTTCCTAGCAACCAGCCTCTGAACACACCCCTAGCTGGGAATTGAAAGTTAACCCCTTCTGGCTACCCAAGGGTCCCCTCTGGTGGTGTGGAAGGCCTGGTCACTATATGTTTGTGTGTGCACCTCATCCTGGCCTTTGGAGATTACCTGGAAGCATTGCTCCCGCATGGGTGCAATACTCTGTGGTGCCTGACCAGGTCAGGGGCGCCACATATGTCTTTGGAGTATGGGAGGAAACCCACACAAACACAGGAGAACATACAAACTCCTTGCAGATGTTGTCCTTGGTGGGATTCGAACCCAGGACCCCAGCGCTGCAAGACTGTAGTGCTAACCACTGAGCCACCACAAGACTACAGTGCTAACCACTGAGCCACCGTGCCGCCCTAAGCTATAGAATCAGTATCACCTGAAAAAATTCCACAATATGCGCCATAGGTACAAAAAAATCACAAGGCAATAAGCCAAATAGAAAATCAAGCAAATGTATGTCCAAAAGAGAAATTGAGTTCGAAATCCATTATAAATATAGCATATAACTTTATTAGATCTTAGAAAAATATTTTTAAAATATTTTTTGTATAGAAAAATGGTATACAAATTCATATGGAGGTACAAGTGTGGAAGACAAAGACGAAACACATGACACAAGTACAACTGAAAGGGCAGGGAAAAGCAGGGCATATAATTAATAAATACAATGTGTATTAACTGTATCTGCCAGAGCTGCTGCTCACCATACACATGATCCTAACATGGCCACAATACTCAAGAGGATCTCCCATATGCTAAGGATAATGAACAGCAGAAATAAATACAATGTCAAAAAGTTTCCTCCTGCTTACCCATTATAATCCCTGCATCTGGTCAGCGAGTCACCGACCCCAACGCGCGTTTCGTGTAGGGCTTCCTCAGGGGGAGGGGGGGCGTCAGGGAGATCCTTTCTATCTGATCTACTACTGGAGACACCAAAGGTACTGAGATAATAAGAGGCTGCTCATGCTGCTATCCACCCTTTCTGATCTAATACTGGAGATACCAGGGGTGCTGAGGTAAGAAGGCAACGGTGAAAAAGAAAGAGTTGGACCCAGCACCAATTCCAAAAATATATTAAAATTAAAGTTTCTTTATTAATACATGATTAAAACATTTTTTTGAAGACCATGGTGAAGAGTATGGAACATAGAATTAACGCGTTTCGTACTTCATAAATTTAAAAGCAAAAAAACTAGTCCTTAATCATAAGAAGGGGCTGCTCACACTGCTTTCAACACTGTCTATCTCATCTACTACTGGAGATACCAGAGGTGATGAGGTAAGTGGAGGCTGCTCATACTGCTGTCCACCCTATCTGATCTAATACTGTTACCATATATACCAGGGGTTCTGAGGTAAGAAGAGGCTGCTCACACTGCTAACCATTCTATCTGATCTAATACTAGAGCTACCAGAGCACTGAAGTAAGAAGAGGTTGCTCACACTGCTGTCCACTCTGTCTCACTGACCTAATACTGGAGATACCAAAAGGTATATTATCAAATACACTAGAAATATCTAATTTTACTAGAGATATTTATGATCTAGATTATGAGCCCCAGTGGGGACAGTGTTGCCAATGTATGTAAAGCGCTGTGGAAGTAATAGCGCTATATAAATGAATAAATATTATTATCATTATTATTACATTACTAAATTTGCATGTGTCATTTCATGCAAAAGATATAAAAAAAAGCATGGCTTTCATCCCCACAAGAAGTTACAACTGCTTTTGATGCACATACCGATCTAGTATGTCCAAGAACTGCCAAGATTCCCATCCCAAGGTGGGAGGGAGGTCTAAGAACATATTATGGTCAGATTGTTGCCAGTTTGAGGGGTATTGTGAGGCTGAGTCCGCTCCCCCCCCCTTCTATTGGACAACCTTCTTTTTCTTGTATTGTTACAGTGGGGCCGGATTTATTGGTCCCAATAATTATGCTGAGTACTGTAGACTAAAGCGCAGTACATATTGGTGTGCATATACATGTGACAGTCTAAATTATCCAGTTGTCACTTTTCGGTTACGGTGGGGGACTCCCCTACTGTCTCCGTTGGTCCTATTCTTGACAAATAGTAGGAGCCTAACATTGGCTCTAATTATTTTAGGTTGGTTTTACAACCATTTACGTATGTAGTTTGACAGACAGGAGAGCAGGAGCAGAGAGACCTATTGCTATCATTCATTCACAGCATATACATTCATAGACATATTGCAAGTCGGAGCCTGCTCATATTTTCAGATAATGAGTGGATTTTGCACCACTGCAGCCAATATCTCAATAGACAAATGACTAAAGAGCTGTCTTGTCTCGGCAGATCAAGGACCACAAATCATCCGCTGCGATGTTCTCACACAAGGTACATGCAACTTGACAATGACTTATGAATTCTCTTCTACTTGAAAGAAAAAGTGTAACATGAATATCATGGGCGTCATTTACATAGGAGAAGTAATACAAAAAATGATAAATGTCTGCTACAGATTTCTTGGAATGTTGGTAAGCGCTCAGAGACTAAAGGCCGTCATACACATTAGATAAAAGTTGGCTGAAATTGACCATTTTGGAATTATCAGCCAACAATCTAATATTTATGGGGGCTCCAGAATCCCCCCCAACAGGTGAAGTCAGGGGAGTAAAGAATCCTGCTGATGGAATTTCAACTGCTGATTGTTTTGGTTGACAGAGGAGGGGCGTAACGATCGAGGTCGCAGAGGTTGAGACCGTGACTGGAGTGGAGGGTAATCTATTGATTAAAATGATTTTTTTTTTCATGGAACAACCCCTTAACCCATCAATCTAGGTATTACCAGATGACTATCTGATTGTCATGATGACTTTGGGATAGCGGTGAACCGGGGCTCTTAAACTGTCCCTCAAGCTACGGGACCCTATACTATCCCTAATCTCAGGGATACTCCTAATGGTGAAGAGGCCTGAGTCTCCTTCCTGGCCCTGCTCCTGACCAGTCCTGATCTGATCTGATTCCCCCTCTCCAGAGGGAGGGACGGGACGGGAGTGTGATGAAACCACAGAAAAAGACAAACAAGGGAAAAACCAAAACTCTGTCATACAGCACGCCCATACAGAGGTAGGCTAGTTTCACACTTGCGTTGAATGGCATCCGTTGCATTGCGTTGTGTGACGGATGCAACGGATGCGTTGCATATAATGGCACAACGGATGCAACGGATCGTACAAAACAACAGAAAGCTTTTTTTTTTTTTCTTCTTTACAGTTTTACCGGCAGCAGACTATTGTGAACGATCAGCTGAGCGCTCTCACATGCCGGCGGCCGGGCGCTCAGCTGAGCGCTCTCACATGCCGGCGGCCGGGCGCTCAGCTGAGCGTTCTCACATGCCGGCGGCCGGGCGCTCAGCTGAGCGCTCTCACATGCCGGAGGCCGGGCACTCAGCTGAGCGCTCTCACATGCCGGAGGCCGGGCACTCAGCTGAGCGCTCTCACATGTCGGCGGCCAGGCGCTCAGCTGAGCGTTCTCACATGCCGGCGGCTGGACGCTCAGCTGAACGTTCGGCCACCGAGAGACAAAATAAAGTTTATGTGATTTAAAAAATAAATAAATAAATAAAAGAGCATGCGCAGTGAAATCCTACGGATTGCGCTGCTCAAAAAAAGTTACATGCTGCGTTCCTTCCGCCCGGCGCAGCGTCAAAATAACGCCGCTGCGTCATACAGCGGATGCAACGCTGACACTTGCGTTACAGTGCGTCGTCCATACAAGTCTATGGAGAATAGCGCAGTGCGTTAACGGACTGCGCTATTCTCCATAGTGACAGACTGCGCTGAACGCAAGTGTGAAAGTACCCGTAAAGACAATAAGAGATTCAAGAGGAAAAACAAGAGCAGGAAGGAAACTACAAAAAAACAGGGGTGAACTCCACAACTGCTCAGTGCAATAATCACAACTTAAGCACAACTTTCACCAGAGAGTCTGGGGCACCACACCTCACAGCCCAACAGAGAATACACTATAGCTGGTATAAGAACTCCATCAGCATAAATAGGAGTGAAGCAGGTGTGATAGGCCTCCCCACAACATGTAATTAAAGGAGCAAGCAGATAAGAAGAAATTAACTCTTGCTAGCCTGCCCAAGAATCAGCACACAGCAGGTTGATGTCCGAGTCTGCCGATGTTGATGCCAGACAACAGAAAAACCATTGGGTGGAGTGTCAGAATATGCAATCTGAATAGAACCCAATGCTGTTTTGCCATTTTCCCACTGAACACTGTGGCTATTTTAGACTCTGACTTTCTGTTGTTTCAGGAAATACACATGTACATTAGCAGCAATGAACAGTTCCTGAATCTATCTTTTGTATTAAAGTATCTAATAAGCGTGTGCAAAGGTCATTATGAAAAAGAAAACAAGGCAGCAGTAAACAGACTCAGAGCCTTTATTTTGTAATAAAGCATCTAATGAGCGTGTGCAAAGATTATTGGAAAAGGAAACAAGGCAGCAATGAACAGACAAAACTTTAATTTTGTAATGAGGCATCTAATGAGCGTGTGCAAAGATCATTGTGAAAAAGGAAACAAGGCAATGAACAGACTCAGAACCATTATTTTTTAATGAGGCATCTAATAAGTGTGTGCAAAGATCATTGTGAAAAAGGAAACAAGGCAGCAATGAAAAGACTCAGAACCTTTATTTTGTAAAGAAGCATCTAATGAGCGTGTGCAAAGATCATTGTGAAAAAGGAAACAAGGCAGCAATGAAGAGACAAAACCTTTATTTTGTAATGAGGCATCTAATGAGCGTGTGTAAAGATCATTGTGAAAAAGGAAACAAGGCAGCAATGAACAGACTCAGAACCGTTATTTTGTAATGAGGCATCTAATAAGTATGTGCAAAGATCATTGTGAAAAAGGAAACAAGGCAGCAATGAACAGACTCAGAACCTTTATTTTGTAATGAAGCATCTAATGAGTGTGTACAAAGATCATTGTGAAGGAAGGAGGAACAGGGGAGCTGTGACATCATTTATTATGATTGGTGGATCCTGTGTTACCACCTGTGTATAGAGGTGTTACCTGTCATTGTAATTCTGTCCCTGATGATAAAGAAACTGCTGAAAACACTTCCATAAAGGACAGGAATTAAGAGTGTAAAATAGCCTCAGTGGTCAGTGTGAAAATTGGAAGATTTCGAATTTTGTCTTTTAATAAAAATGATGATGTTAAAAAAAATGGTCATTTTTTCTTCATAAATAAATGTAACAGAAAAAGTTGAATTAAACAATCTGTGATTTTCTGATGCTATCTTCCCTTTAGGGGAATTCTTTTGTAATGTATGGAATGAATTCATTCTTAAATGTGGTCAGCCGCTCTACACGAGTCGTGGAACCTGCATCTCCGCTTCCTCTGTTCCTCGGGTCTCCATCTTGACTTTCATTAAAGTTAATTGTGTACAAAATCTGAATCCATTTTGCCTGAAGCTGAGGATTAGTGAAGAGGGTAAACTTGGAGATACATACGATTATATGAGATTTAGGAAAGTAATTACACCAGAGCCTTTGGTTTGCGAAGAAAAGAATAATGACTTGGAGTTTACATTTTACAGAGAAATACATAATCAGAGACTGGGTTTACTTAGCTAATGTGTGTAATGCCCTGTGGGGATCCAGAATGCTCCGGTCTTAGCCCTTTATTCGAAATGAAACAATGTGTGTGATCTGTGGTTACTCTACGACAATGTCTCCTAATCTGGGGGAGATGTAGCAGGAGGGGTAAGTGTTTGTAGAGATATGGGTGTAAAAACTGTTGAAACTTTTTATTCTTTTTTTTTAACAACAACAACAACAAAAAAATAACAGGCTAGGAAATATTTATGTCGCGGGCGGGGAGGGCGCTGCGCTCTGGTCCAGCACTGCTGCTACTGCTCGGTGGCTCGAGCGGTGGGCCGGATCCGGGGACTCGAGCGGCACTCCTCGCCCGTGAGTGAAAAGGGGGTGGTTTGTTTGGTGATTTAGTCCGTGACGCCACCCACGGGTTGTGGTGAAGGTGGGCACCACCGCTGCTGGTAACGGGGATCCCGGGAGCGATGGTAGGGAGCAGCTGGGATGTTGTTTTCCCCCTCCGTGGGTAGGGGTTGGTGGTCCCGGGGCCCGGTGGTGTGACAGGGAGGCAGGGTCGGTGAGGTGCAGGGTTGCAGGGACAGCGCGGCGCGGTGCCGGATGGCACGGGTGTACTCACTCAGCAAGAGATGCACAAAGTCTCCGGTAAACCAAATGGCTGGATGGACGGGTCCCGCAGCCGGCTGCTGTGTCTCTCCCCGGACAGGTGATGGTGGCTGTCTCTCCCTGCACCTTTGTGTAACTGTGTCGATTCCAATGGCTTCCCAACGGTAGTCCGCTCCCCGGTGTATAGATAGCAGAGGAGCCCGTTTTGCCCGCAGGCGCTGGCCCTTGGACTTCTAGCCAGTGGCGGTGGCTGTATGTCCTCACGGTGTGAGCGGTTGCCTTCAATTGGGACTTGGTTGTTAGGGAACCCTGGGGGTTCCTGTCCCATTCGGATTTGACTATTGACGGCGGCTCCAAGCCTGGTCGGGGTCCGATGGCCCTGCCTGGGTGTGCTTAGCTTCACTCCGTTCCCTGGTCCGGTACCGGTGGGCCACCGCCCAGCCCCGGCCCTTACGGCTCTGCGGAGTTCCACCAACTCCTGCAGATGGCCACCACCATCTGCCAACCTTGCTGTCAGTGCCTGGGCTCTGACCCAGACACCTCAAGTACGTGACCTCTCTCACCTCCAAGACTAATCTGTCACTTTTCCCGCCTCCAGGCCTGTGAACTCCTTGGTGGGTGGGGCCAACTGCCTGGCTCCGCCCCACCTAGTGTGGACATCAGACCCTGGAGGGAGGCAACAAGGGTTTAGTGTTTGGCTAATGTAACTGTCCGGGGGTGGGGGTGTGTTAGTGTTTTGTCTGTGGCTACCTGGCTAATCCAGGGCGCCACATTTACATGTTGAGCTTCATGACATATCCACAGGACCCTTATAGGATCTTCATGTATCTGGAGTGTTTGGTTGGTGTGTCCTTATACATGTATTAGGATGGTCCTAGATGGTAGAGTAGTGTTTGGGTTCAAACTCGCAGGTGGTGGAAAGAATCCAAACGTTGCCTGGAGACAGTCCAATAAAGCGTTACTCACTAAGACGCAACGAGCTTTGTTGTTACAGAGGCTCTTAAAAGGCAATGTGCTTGGTGGTCACAAAGGTTCTTAATGTTCTTGGTGGTCACAAAGGTTCTTAAAAGGCAATGTTCTTGGTGGTCACAAAGGTTCTTAAAAGGCAATGTGCTTGGTGGTTATGCAGGCTCTTAAAAAGGCAATGTGCTTGATGATTACTGACGCTCTTAAAAGGCAATATGCTTGGTGGTTATGGAGGCTCTTAAAAAGGCAATGTTCTTGGTGGTCACAAAGGTTTTTAAAAGGCAATGTTCTTGGTGGTTACAAAGGTTCTTAAAAGGCAATATGCTTGGTTGTTACAGATGCTCTTAAAAGGCAATGTGCTTGGTGGTTATGGAGGCTCTTAAAAGACAATGTGCTTGGTGGTTATGGAGGCTCTTAAAAGACAATGTGCTTTGTGTTCACAGAAACTCATAAAAGGCAATGTGCTTGGTGGTTACAGATGCCGTTAAAAGGCAATGTGCTTGGTGGTTACAGACGCCGTTAAAAGGCAATGTGTTTGGTGGTTACAGAGGCTTTTAAAAGGCAATGTGTTTGGTGGTTACAGAGGCTTTTAAAAGGCAATGTGCTTGGTGGTGGTTCAGACACTCATAAAAGGCAATGTGCTTGGTGGTTACAGACGCCGTTAAAAGGCAATGTGTTTGGTGGTTACAGAGGCTTTTAAAAGGCAATGTGTGTGGTGGTTACAGAGGCTTTTAAAAGGCAATGTGCTTGGTGGTTACAGAGACTCTAAAGAAGCAAAGTGCTTGGTGCTTACAGAGGCTATTAAGAAGCAATGTAGCTACAAATATATTGAAATGAGGCAACAACCTGGAAAGTGAAAGGTAGCTGATGGAAATAACCACAACTGTAGACTTTTCCAGTACCTATCATCACTGTTACAGAAAAGTCCTCTCATTCCCTACTATTAATTCGCCATTCCTCTCAGCAGCAGTGCACTGCAATACCACATCTTTTAGGCTACTTTCACACATCCGGCTGTAGCAGTGCGGCACAATCCGGCGCTCTGCTGAAAAAACGAAACCGTTTTTTTGCCGCCAGTTTCGTTTTTTCCAGCATTGACGCTGCATTGTGCCGCATGGGCTTGCGTTCCGTCCGTTTTTTGCCGCATGCGGCAGATTTAGCCGATGCGGCGGCCGGATGGAATGTTCCCTGGTACGTTTTTTGCTGCAGCAAAAAAAACCGCATCGCGCCGCATCCGGCCGCTGCGGCGCAATTTTCAATGCATGCCTATGGACGCCGGATGCGGCGCGATGCGGCAAAACCCGCATCCGGCCGCCGTATGCGGTTTCTTCCACTGCGCATGCTCAGTAGCGTGCCGCAACCGGAAAAAAATGGACGGGCCGCATGTAAAAACTTATGCAAAGGATGCGGTGTTTTCGCCGCATCCGTTGCATAGGTTTTACAGCCCGATTGAGCCTCAGTGCTCAAACCAGATGTGTGAAAGTAGCCTAAGTTGTATTTTACGTCCATCCTGACTTGCAGTCTGCATTACGCTTGACAGTTGCATTCATAAATCTGAAGGCTTCAGAACTTGCAGCCTTGTGGTGGCTCAGTTGGGGTCCTGGGTTCAAATCCCACCAGGGACAACATCTGGAAAGAGTTTGTATGTTCTCCCCATATTTGCTTGGGTTTCCTCCCACACTCCAAAAACATACTGATAAGGAGTTTAGATTCTGAGCCCCAATGGGGACAGTGTTGCCAATGTATGTAAAATACTGTGATATTAATAGCACTATATAAATGAGTATATATATATATATATATATATATATATATATATACATATATATATATATACTTTACCATGATGATGCTGAAAAGTGAACAAATGCCTTTGAAACCTTATATTATATATAATATATTACCATGTGTTTCCATTTTTCTCCTGAGTCATTTTATCCCTATGTGACTTTAGTAAATTCCTGGCTACCAAGGCGCGCACAGGGCTATCTCCAGTGAGAGCTACCCATGTAATTTCACTTGAGATAAAGCTACTTCGAAACTGTAGGTAAATAAGGGTGTCAGTGATTACACAACCAGCGAGAGATTACAAAACTCATTTATCAAACTCTGTCCAGAATTATCATTTTTAGATTTTTCTTGTTTTTCAAATTTAGGTAAGTCACCGTCGTTTTAATTTTTATTTCATAAATGAATAGTGCACATGAAAATAAACAACTTTGTAACATATCTTATCAGAGAAATCTGCTTCTTTCTCTGCCAGAATGGATCGGTCATTATCAAATTTCTCAATACTGAGGTAAAATCTGTATCAAGTGAAGACTTTCCCATTACTGAGATAGGAGATGGCAACTGGTGCAGGTGACATTCTATGATTACGGGATAAGGGAGGAGCCAGAGGAAGAGGGAGGAGCTAGAGGCAGAAGGTGGAGCTAGAGACAGAGGGAAACCCTACAGGCAGAGGGAGTAGCTAACAACAGAGGGATGAGCTAGGGCCAGAGGGAGGACCTAGAGACAGAGGGAGGAGCTAGAGACAGAGGGAGGAGCTAGCAGCAGAAGTCCTTCCTCTTCTATTTACATAGAATCTCATCAGCCATTATAGGGTGGAGCTAGCAGCAGAGGGAGGAGCTAGTGACAGAGGGAGAAGCTAGAGGCAGAGGGAGGAGCTAGTGACAAAGGGAGAAACTAGAGGCTTAGGGAGGAGCTAGTGACAGAGGGAGGAGCTAGAGGCAGAGGGAGGAGCTAGTGACAGAGGGAGAACCTAGAGGCAGAGGGAGTAGCTAGTGACAGAGGGAGGAGCTAGAGGCAGAGGGAGGAGCTAGTGACAGAGGGAGGAGCTAGAGGCAGAGGGAGGACCTAGAGACAGAGGGAGGAGCTAGAGACAGAGGGAGGAGCTAGCAGCAGAAGTCCTTCCTCTTCTATTTACATAGAATCTCATCAGCCATTATAGGGTGGAGCTAGCAGCAGAGGGAGGAGCTAGAGACAGAGGGAGGAGCTAATGACAGAGGGAGAAGCTAGAGACAGAGGGAGTAGCTTGCGACAAAGGGAGAAGCTAGAGGCAGAGGGAGGAGCTAGAGGCAGAGGGAGTAGCTAGTGACAGAGGGAGGAGCTAGAGGCAGAGGGAGTAGCTAGTGACAGAGGGAGGAGCTAGAGGCAGAGGGAGGAACTGGTGACAGAGGGAGAAGCTAGAGACAGAGGGAGGAGCTAATGACAGAGGGAGAAGCTAGAGACAGAGGGAGTAGCTTGCGACAAAGGGAGACGCTAGAGGCAGAGGGAAGAGCAAAAGGCAGAGGGAGGAGTTAGCAAAAGAGGGAGGAGCTAGATGAAGAGGGAGGAGCTAGCAACAGAGGGAGGGGCTAGAGGCAGAGGGAGGAGCTAGCAGCAGAAGTCCTCCCTCTTCTATTTACATAGAATCTCATCAGCACCAACTTCCATCTCCTAGCTCCGGAATGGTAAAATCTTCAAGGAATACAGATGTCACCTCAGAATTGACTTATTCTGGCAGAGAAAAACAGCAAATTTTTCTGGTAAGCTATATTACAAAGTTTCTTATTTTCATGTGTACTATTGATATGTGAAATAAAAATTAAAACACCCGTTATGCCTTAAGTTCTACTAATGTGTGTTTGATGAATGAGTCCCAGCAAAGTGAATCGTAATTATACACACACATATTATATATATATATCATGCCCACTGTGATTTTCTTGCACTCTGTAAACTGACCTACGGTGCGATTTTACAATCTTCCAATGCTAGTTCCTCTTGCGGTAAATATGTGTTTTTATTTGCAGATTTTCCCCATAAATTTGAATTAAATGAGAAAAATCTGCAGGTAAAAAACCCAAACCTGCGTTTTTAGCGCACTTCTGCTGCGGAAACGGCTAAAGTCGCATGCAATCTGCACATGACTATATCAATAAAGTTTTATCAAAGCCAAGTAATTGGAGGTTTCCAAAACACTGTTATAATAGCCAGTTTTTCCCTAGGCGGAAATGACTGATAACAGGGAGCAATAAACTGCAGGAAGTTGCAGTGCACTTTACACATCATTTTCCTGCAATTTGAAAATAATTTAGGAGAAAGCAATAAAAGTCGCTTTAGGTTAGTGTTGCCCATTACATGATGATTATTTGTGCGCGGAGATATCCACTAAATTCCAATAATGTATGTCAGTAGTGTCAGGACACAATGAATAGCAGCAGACAAGTCACAGCAGGAAGGTGAGAGACTCGGCCTCATCAAAGGAGAAATTCTAGGTATGCTAGATGGATATCTAAGGCGATGGATACAGCTTCATATTGGCTTTGCTCTAATATCAGTTCTGCTTTATGTGACGGCATCTGGAAAAATATCTGGAACGGAAGCAACAATAATCATATACCCGGGTTATATAATGAAGCGTAGAGTTTAGCAAAAAGATCCCCAGGACTCTTGCCCAATTGTCACCTTGGAAGTCCAAGACAACTGGACAACAAACATGCAAACCCCAGAACAATGCAAACCCCAGAACAATGCAAACCCCAGAACAATGCAAACCCCAGAACAATGCAAACCCCAGAACAATGCAAACCCCAGAACAATGCAAACCCCAGAACAATGCAAATCTCAGAACAATGCAAACCCCAGAACAATGCAAACCCCAGAACAATGCAAATCCCAGAACAATGCAAACCTCAGAGCAATGCAAACTCCAGAACAATGAAAACCCCAGAGCAATGCAAACCCCAGAACAATGAAAACCCCAGAGCAATGCAAACCCCAGAACAATGCAAAGCCCAGAACAATGCAAACCCCAGAGCAATGCAAACCCCAGAGCAATGCAAATCTCAGAACAACGCAAACCCCAGAACAATGCAAACCCCAGAACAATGCAAACCTCAGAGCAATGCAAACTCCAGAACAATAAAAACCCCAGAGCAATGCAAACCCCAGAACAATGAAAACCCCAGAGCAATGCAAACCCCAGAACAATGCAAAGCCCAGAACAATGTAAACCCCAGAGCAATGCAAACCCCAGAGCAATGCAAACCCCAGAGCAATGCAAACTCCAGAACAATACAAACCTCAGAAAAATGCAAACGCCAGAACAATGCAAACCCCAGAACAATGCAAACCCCTGAACAATGCAAATCCCAGAACAATGTAAATCTCAGAACAATGCAAACCCCTGAGCAATGCAAACCCCAGAACAATTCAAACCTCAGAGCAATGCAAACCCCAGAACAATGCAAACCCCAGAACAATGCAAACCCCAGAACAATGCAAACCCCAGAACAATGCAAACCCCAGAACAATGAAAACCCCAGAACAATGCAAACCCCAGAACAATGCAAACCCCAGAGAAATGCAAACCCCAGAACAATGCAAACCCCAGAGCAATGCAAACCCCAGAACAATGCAAACCCCAGAGCAATGCAAACGCCAGAACAATGAAAACCCCAGATCAATGCAAACCCCAGAGCAATGCAAACCCCAGAGGAATGCAAACCCCAGAGCAATGCAAACCCCAGAACAATGCAAGCTCTCTACCACCTATGACATCCCCAGTGCCTCTATTAATAATGATGTAGAAACGGCCTACTAATGGACTTCCAATGTGGCCATTGGAACAGGAAAAGCTTATTGCTCGACTCTATATATAAGGGATTCCCAGAAATACAATGTATCACTCAGCCACAGGATAGGTGACATGTTTCTGATTTTTACAAAACATATACAGCTGCACACTGAAATGCTAACAATAAATAAAGGAACTCTGTTATTGTGTTACTGCTATAGGAAAATTTGAAAAAATAGAGAGAGATTTAGCATAGGTATTAGCCAATGTATGTGAGCCCGGTAATCAATGGCAAGGTAATCTCTGTATACTGGGAACTTTACCTTTAATTCCACTATCTGGGTTAAAACCTCCATGTCTGGGCAGCTAGATTCCAGCTATAAAGGGCAGTGAATACAGCCTGGTTATAGGACAGAGTGCTCAATCAGAAAGAGATGCACTACAAATATACAAAAAGAGTGACCCGCATATCTAATAGGTGTGAACAGGTGCTACTTAGAATCTAGCTGCCCAGACATGGAGGTTTTGGGTTCACATGCATTGGCCAATGCATAAGCTAAATATCTCTTTTTTTCAAATATTCCTATAGCAGTAATGCAGTGCCAGAGTGCTCTTATTCATTTTTGGCATTTCAGTGTGCAGCTGTGTGTGTTTTGTAGTTATAATGTGTTTCAGCTAGCACCTGTTCATACCAGTTGGATGTGCAGGTCAGTCTTTTTGTATATTTGTAGTGTGTCTCTTTCTGATTGGTCACTCCGCCCTATGACCAGGTTGTGTTCAATCCCCTTTATAGCTGGAATCTAGCTATTCAGACATGGAGGTTTTTCAACCCAGATGGTTGCATTACAAGTTAGGTTTCTGGCATACAGAGATTACCTTGCCATTGGTTATTGGTCTCACATGCATTGGCCAATACATAAGCTAAATATCTCTCTTTTTTCAAATATTCCTATAGCAGTAACCCAATACCAGAGTTCCCTTATTCATTGTAAGCATTTCAGAGTGCAGCTGTATATGTTTTGTAGTTATAATGCGTTTTCAGCTAGCACCTGTTCACACCTGTTAGATGTTCGGGTCGGTCTTTTTATATATTTATGTTTCTTATTTCTGGCATCCCATTGCTCCTCCAGCTGACTCTACTGCTCCACGCCCAGAGGTGGTTGAGCAGGAAGTCCTTCCCCTCTGCGGCTGTAAAGCATATCCAGACGAGTGGCATGTCCTCCTGCTTGGACCTGCATCTGTGAATGTGGAAGTACAAAAACAGAAGGTGGCCTTTAAAATGGCCGGACACGAGTTCTGATACGCTTCTCCGGCTGTGTCTGCTGTCCTAAATTTAGAGGTGGAGGAGTGAGGTCTTTCTTAAGTGGCTGTGCAAATGCAAAAATTCTGTTAACCTACAACCACCACTAGGGGGAGTCCACTGCATACAGATTTTTACAGCTCCTAATAATCTCAATACTAATTTAGCTGTGGAAATTGTATACTTGCTGCCTGATTTGCATATTATAGCCACTGCCAAAGGCAAGAGAGTGACGTACTGAGAGTAAAGGCAAAATCACTTTTGGCAGAAAAGGTGAATGTGATTGCAAACTCTTCTGCAAAGATTAATTTAGGGAACCAGATACCGGTGTCAGACGGTAAAACAAACCCAATTTGCTGTGAAATATTATCTGATCCATCAGTGTTACTGTCAGCTCCTGATCTGTGTGGTCTCCTCACACTTTAGGAAAGTGGCTGGAATTTTAGAAAAAAAACTCTTTAAAAAATTTTCACATAAATCTCCCCACACATCAGAGCAGATGGATGGAAAGATAAGATTCATCAGAGGATGGAGGCTCATCTGCCGGTGATATTTTCTGTTTTTTTTTTTTGTTTTTTTTTCTTAATGCTATAAAATCAGAAATAACATTGTAACATCAGATAATCGATCTCAATTAATTATCAGACCCGCAAATTAGCGGCTGCTGGAATCTATGTTTGGCTGACTGATAAATAGATGAAATTTGCTTCCTATCTAATTCGTTATACTATTAAAATTAACTTTATGTTGGTATCACTTAAATTTCCTAAAGGGGTTGTACAGCATTAGAAAAAAAACATTCCTATGTCCTTAGAAAAACAGCGCCATTCTTGTCCACAGGCTGTGTGTGGTATTGCAACTCAGCTCCAATCACGTCAATGTACTCTAACAAATATACAGCTGCACTCTGCATCACTAAAATATGCAAACATTGAATATAGAAATTTTGATATGCATTGCTGCCAAGGAAATAAATAAAAAAAATTGAGATGCTTAGAATATAAAAAAGTCAAGTGTTATGAGAGCCCAGTAGCCAGCATCAAGGCGTATAATTTTGCCGAGTTCCCACCTAAGAGCCTCTATCTAGGGTGAAAAGCCTATAAACGGTACATTACTGCAAAGGGAATACATTAAAAAATTGAAATACTTACCATATAAAAAAGGCAAGTTTTCATAGTATCATAGTTTTTAAGGTTGAAGGGAGACTAAGTCCATCTAGTTCAACCCGTAGCCTAACATGCTGATCCAGAGGAAGGCAAAAAAACCCCAATGTGGCAAACAAGTTCCAATGGGGAAAAAAATTTCCTTCCTGACTCCACATCCGGCAATCAGACTAGTTCCCTGGATCAATACCCTGTCATAAAATCTAATATACATAACTGGTAATATTAAATTTTTCAAGAAAGGCGTCCAGGCTCTGCTTAAATGTTAGTAGTGAATCACTCATTACAACATCATGCGGCAGAGAGTTCCATAGTCTCACTGCTCGTACAGTAAAGAATCCTCGTCTGTGATTATGATTAAACCTTCTTTCCTCAAGACGTAGCGGATGCCCCCGTGTTCCAGTCGCAGGCCTAGGTGTAAAAAGATCTTTGGAAAGGTCTTTGTACTGTCCCCTCATATATTTATACATTGTGATTAGATCCCCCCTAAGCCTTCGTTTTTCCAGACTAAATAACCCCAAGTGTAATACCCTGTCTTGGTATTGCAGCCCACCCCATTCCTCTAATAATCTTGGTGGCTCTTCTCTGCACCCTCTCCAGTTCAGCTATGTCCTTCTTATATATCGGTGACCAGAATTGTACACAGTATATAAGTGCGGTCGCACTAGTGACTTGTACAGAGGTAGAAGTATATTTTTTTCATGAACACTTCTACCTCTTTTAATACATCCCATTATTTTATTAGCCCTGGCAGCAGCTGCCTGACACTGGCCACTAAAGTGAAGTTTACCATCCACCCATACACCCAAGTCTTTTTCTGTGTCTGTTTTACCCAGTGTTCTACAATTAAGTACATAATCATAAATGTTATTTCCTCTACCCAAGTGCATGACCTTACATTTATCTACATTAAACTTCAATTGCCACTTCTCAGCCCAATCCTCCAATTTACATAAATCTCCCTGTAATATAAAATTATCCTCCTCTGTATTGATTACCCTGCAGAGTTTAGTATCATCTGCAAATATTGAAATTCTACTCCGCATGCCCCCAACAAGGTCATTTATAAATATGTTAAAAGAAGCGGGCCCAATACTGACCCCTGTGGTACCCCACTATGAACTGAGACCCAGTCCGAGTACGTACCATTAATAACCACCCTTTGTTTCCTATCGCTGAGCCAGGTTCTAACCCAGTTACACATATTTTCCCCTATCCCCATTATTCTCATTTTATGTTCCAACCTTTTGTGTGGCACCGTATCAAAAGCTTTTGAAAAGTCCATATACACAACATCCACTGCATTTCCCTGGTCCAGACTTGAACTTACCTCTTCATAGAAGCCGATCAAATTAGTTTGACAGGATCGATCCCTCATAAACCCATGTTGATACTCTGTCATAAGGTTATTTTTCTTGAGATACTCCAGTATAGCATCTCTCAAGAAACCCTCAAGGATTTTACCAACCGTAGAGGTTAAACTTACCGGCCTATAATTTCCCGGCTCAGTTTTTGTCCCCTTTTTGAATATTGGCACCACATTTGCTATGCGCCAGTCCTGCGGTACCGACCCTGTTATTAAGGAATCTGAGAAGATTAAAAATAATGGTCTATCTATCACAGAACTCAATTCCTGTAGTACTCTGGGGTGTATGCCATCCGGGCCCGGAGATTTGTCAACCTTAGTGATTTCGAGGCGGCGGCGTACTTCCTGCTGGGTTAAGCAGGTAATATTCAAGGGTGAATTTATGGTATCACTGGTCATGTCATCTGCCATGGCATTTTCTTGTATAAAAACTGTAGAAAAAAAGTCATTCAGCAGGTTGGCTTTACCCTCATCCCCTTCCACCATTTCACCAAGACTATTTTTAAGGGGGCCAACACTATCGCTTTTCAGTTTTTTACTGTTTATGTAGTTAAAGAATATTTTAGGATTATTTTTACTTTCTCTCGCAATGAGTCTCTCTGTCTCAAACTTAGCTAACTTAATTTGCTTTTTACATATTTTATTTAATTTTCTATAATTATATAATGCCTCATCACTACCTACCCTCTTTAATTCTTTTAAGGCTTTCTGTTTTTCTTTTATTGCTTCCCTTACAGCTCTATTTAGCCATAGCGGTTTCCTCCTATTTCTAGCATGTTTGTTCCCATAGGGTATAGTTTCTGCACAAGCCCTATTCAGGATGCTCATAAAAGTCTCCCATTTGCTTTGTGTACTTTTATTACTTAGTACATCATCCCAGTTTATTGCACTAAGATCATCTCTCAACCGTTTAAAATTTGCTTTCCTGAAGTTTAGTGTCCTTGTAGCCCCTCTACTAGACATCTTACTAAAGAATACATGAAAACTTATTATTTTGTGATCACTATTCCCCAAGTAACCCCCAACTTGTATATTTGATATGCGGTCTGGCCTATTGGTTAGTACAAGGTCTAGTAGTGCTCCCCCTCTTGTGGGGTCCTGTACCATTTGTGAAAGGTAATTATCTTTCATTGTTATCAAAAATCTATTTCCTTTGCTGGAACTGCAAGTTTCTGTTCCCCAATTTATATCAGGATAGTTAAAGTCCCCCATAATAATTACCTCTCCAAGACTCGTTGCTTTATCAATTTGCTTTATGAGGAGATTCTCTACCTCTTCCATAATATTCGGCTTTATGAGAGTCCAGCAGCCAGCGTCAAGGCGTATCTCTTTGCCGAGTCTCTATCTAAATGCCTCTATCTAGGTTGAAAAGCCTATATACGGTACATTATTGTGAAGGAAATAAATTAAAAAATTAAGACACTTGGCATATAAAAAGGCAAGTTTTATGAGAGCCAAGCAGCCAGTATCACGGCGTATCTCTTTGCTGAGTTCCTACCTAAATGCATCTATCTAGGTTGAAAAGGCTATAAACGGTACATTACTGCCACGGAAATAAATTAAAAAATGGAGACACTTAGCAAATAAACAAGGCAAGTTTTATGACAGCCCAGAAACCAGCGTCAAGGTGTATATCTTATATCTTTGCCGAGTTCCCACCTAAATGTGCCGAGTCTCTATCTAAATGACTCTATCTAGGCTGAAAAGCCTATACACGGTACCTTACTGCCAAGGAAATAAATTAAAAAATTTAGACACTTAGCATATAAAAGGCAAAATTTATTAGAGCCCAGCACCCAGTGTCACGGCGCCTCTCTTTGCTGAGTTCCTACCTAAATGCATCTATCTAGGCTGAAAAGGCTATAAACGGTACATCACTGCCAAGAAATAAATTAAAAAATTGAGACATCTAGCATAAAAAGGCAAGTGTTATGAGAGCCCAGCAGCCAGCATGAAGGCGTATCTTATTTCTGAGTTCCTGAATATAGAAATTTTGATATACATTACTGCCAAGGAAATAAATTATAAAGGAAATACATTTGAAAATTGAGACACTATATAAAAAAGGCAAGATTTATGAGAGACCAGCGCCATCGTCAAGGCGTGTCTCTTTGCCGTGTCTCTATCTAAATGCCTTTATCCGTGCTGAAAAGCTTACAATTTTGAACCTGCTAATAGGAAGTTAAAAATTACCTTAAGATAAAACTAAAATTGTAGGCTTTTCAGCCCAGGTAGAGGCATTCAGGTAGGCACCCATCAAAGAGATATGCCTTGACGCTGCCTGCTGGACTCTCATAAATCTTGCCTTTTTTATATAGTGTCTCAATTTTAAAATGTATTAACTTAGTAGTAATGCATGTCCAAATTCCTATATTCAATGTTTGGATACATTAGCATCTCAGAGTGCACCTGTACATTCATGAAGTGGCGGCGCATAATCTTCACTGCACAAAGTTCTAAATGTTAATCTCAGAAAAACTCCTTTAGGGAACCTATCACCAGATTTGGCGACTATAAGCTGCGGCCACCACCAGTGGGCTCTTATATACAGCATTCCAGAATACTGTATATAAGAGCCCAGGCCGTGCTGTAGAACATAAAAAAATCACTTTTATAATACTTACCTAGGTGGATGGTCTGGTCCAAGGGGTGTCACTGCTCTCCCGTCTGGCACCTCCTCTGTCCAGTCCGGCGCCTCCTCTCTGCTGGGATCTCCGTCCTCCTTCTCCTCAGCCCAGTGAGGATGAAGCGTCCACCTCATCCAAACTTGCCGGCATTGTGGTCCTGCACAGTCGCACCTTTGATGTTGACGCTGGAGAGCAGCGACACCCATCGGACCGGAGAACAGCGACCCCATCAGACCGGAGAGCAGCGACACCCATCGGACCGAAGACCAGCGACACCCATTGCACAGGAGAGCAGTGACATCGATCGCACCGGAGAGCAGTGACACCCATTGGACCAGAGAACAGTGACACGCATTGGACCGGAGAGCATCGACACCCATCGGACCCGAGAGCAGGGACACCCAACCCATCGAACCGGAGAACAGTGACACCCATCGGACCCGAGAGCAGTGACACCCATTGGACTGGAGAGCAGTGACACCCATCGGACTGGAGAGCAGTGACACCCATCGGATCCGAGAGCAGTGACACCCATCGGACCCGAGAGCAGTGACACCCATTGGACTGGAGAGCAGCAACACCCATCAGATCGTAGAGCAGTGACAGCCATCAGACCGGAGAGCAGCAACACCCATCAGATCGCAGAGCAGCAACACCCATCAGATCGGAGAGCAGCTACACCCATCAGATCATAGAGCAGTGACAGCCATCAGACCGGAGAGCAGCAACACCCATCAGATCGCAGAGCAGCAACACCCATCAGATCGGAGAGCAGCAACACCCATCAGATCGGAGAGCAGCAACACCCATCAGATCGGAGAGCAGCAACACCCATCAGATCGGAGAGCAGCAACACCCATCAGATCGGAGAGCAGCAACACCCATCAGACCGGAGAGCAGTGACAGCCATTGAACCGGATCGTCCCCCTAGGTGAGTATTATAAAGTGATTTTTACGCTCTATGCAGCGGCCTGGGCTCTTATGTACAGTATTCTAGAATGCTATACTGTATATAAGAGCCCACAGGTGATTTCTGCAGCTTATAGTCACCAAATCTGATGACAGGTTCATAGTGATGAAAGTGTCGCGGGCGGAGGAGGGGACGCCGCGCTCTCCCACTGCTCGGGTCCGGCTGCCGCTGCGGCTGCTGCCGCTGCTCGGTGGCTCGAGCGATGGGCCGGATCCCGGGGACTCGAGCGGCGCTCCTCGCCCGTGAGTGAAAGGGGATTGGGTTTTGGGATAGTTTATTGTCCGTGACGCCACCCACGGTTGTGGTGATTATGTGGACACCACCGCTGCTCTGGCTGGGGATCCCGGGAGTGATGGTATGGAGCAGCCAGTTGTTGTTTTGCCCCCTCCGTGGGTAGGGGTTGGTGATCCCGGGGCCCAGTGATGGAATTGGAATGGTGGACAGGCGGGGATGGGGCCTGTGGAGGTGCAGGGGCGCAGGGGCAGCGCTGTGCCGCACGGCACTGAGGTACTCACTCAGCCAGTAAACACGACACAGTTCTCGGTACACAAACGGCTGGTTGGACGGGTCCCTCGGACGGTTCACGGTGCTGATGTTCCCTGCAGTTAGCGGTGACGGTCTCTTCCCTGCACCTATGAAAGTCTCTTTGGTAGCGATGGGTTCCCACCGGTTACCCACTCCTCGGCTTCAAGCTGGGCCGAAGGAGCTCTACTCTTGCCCGCAGGCGCTGGCCCTGGGAAACTGGTGCCTTGGCGGTGGCGGTGTCTCCCCTCATCAGTCGGACTGTTGCCTTCAATCGGGACTTGGTTGTTAGGAGACAGACGTCCCCTTCACTGACGGATTTGGCAAATTATGGCGACTCCTAGCCTTGCCGGGATCTGAAAGGCCCCTGCCCTGGTGCTGACTGTTCTTCGTATACTGCTCCGGTACCGCCGGGTCACCACCCGTCCGCGGTCCTTCCAGAAACCTCCGAGCAGTCCCCCTGCAGACTATCACCGCCGTCTGCTGACCTTGCTGTCACAGTCCGGGGCACACACCCGGACCAACTTCAGGCTTTACAACTGTCACTTTCCACTGTCTCTACTCTCACTGTTTACTCCTTCTACTTCCTCCTCCTAAACTCATCTCTCAAGCTCCTCTACCACTTCACTTCCCTAGCTTGACTCTGTTCTGCCTGGTTCTCCCCGCCTCCAGGGCTGTGTACTCCTCGGTGGGCGGAGCCAACCGCCTGGCCCACCCCCTGGTGTGGACATCAGCCCCTGGAGGAAGGCAACAAGGATTTTGGGTTAGCTTGGTGTACCTGCATGGAATGTGGGGTGCGTGTGGTGTTGTGACCTGTGACCCCTGGCTTGCCCAGGGCGTCACATTCCCCCTTAGCAAAACGCAGACCGTCCTCGGGCTGCCCGTCCAACACCGGTTTTATTTTCTTTTTTGTTTTTCTGAAAAAGATATGAAAAAGAACGGTAACATATATACAAATTATGACATCATCCCACAGCGGGAGGCACATTTCTTAAACGTTGCAAACAGTGTACGGTTACGGTTTCCGCTCTCTCCCACCCAAGCAACCTGGCCCTGATGCTGCCCCTAAAACCCAGGCAGCACCCCTTGACCCCAGTCCAGCACAAGTCACCCGAGCGGGATCTGTCCTTCCCCTCCAGAGGGTAGCCACCGGTTCCTGTGGTGGCTGGGCCCCAGCCTGCTCTGCTGTGGGCCATCCCTCTAACCTGCCTCTCCGGAGGTGGTAAATGCGGAAACGGTAACGGTAACACAACTTATTTACAAGCCACTAACGTTTGTGGTTGCCCTGCAAGTTCACGGGCTTGTCCATGAGCAGTTCCTCATGCAACTTTTTAAACGGTCCCCACGGGGACAACGGTGCTGGCAACGGCCGGTTTCCAAATCACGGTTGACAATCAGGTTACTTTCACGGTAATCATTTTTCATTTTTCATCAAACTGTTAAACTTGTAAACATCCTCAGACTGGTGGTCCCAACGGGGACGGTGCAACGGTGCTCCGCTGCAATTACTCATACTCTTCGGCATCACCTGAGGGAGGGGGCGCGGCGCTCACACGGGACTTCTGGCTGCCCCTTAGCTTAGCGTCCAGCGTGAACCACCCCCTCTCCCCACAGTGCCGGATGTACTGCATGATGTCGCCCGGCATCAGGTTACGACCGGGATGCTCCTCAGGCAGGTGGGCATTCACATCCCGCCGGGCTATAAACACTTCGGCCTCCAGGCCCGGTTCATATATAAACCCATAGCCCCGGCGGACATCAAACCACCTCACCTGCCCTTCGTACAGCGGCCCCCGGACACGGAACGTTGCCTGACGGAGACTCTCTTTCTCTCTGATTGCACGGGCCACCAGCTCCGCTTTCTTCCTCTCTCTCTCACCGATCTCCGGGCCCAACGGTACCGGCTCCCTGTCCCAGTATGGCGCTGCTGCGAGCTCCGGCGCACGGGTCGGGCCCCGCAAGACCTGTTTGACATTGCCCACTGCTGGTACTCTGGGCGACAGGTCCCGTGGTGACGTGGCCGTAGACGCTGCCTTGCATCGGCAACCCGGCGCAACCTCAGCCGAGGTGTGGGGGATGGGCACAGGGGCTTTCCGCAGTTGGGCCTTCGGCACGGAGCGGGTCATCGGCTCCGGCTCGGGGACTTTCTCGGGAGACGCCTCCGGTTCGGTTTTCGGGGCTTTCCAGGGCAACACCTCCGGTCGACTACGGGCTCCGGCTACAGGTCGGCACGCCTGGGCGGGCATGCTGGGTATCGCTACCGGTTGCGGTGGTAGCGGGCCTAATGGCGGGGTCACGGCTTCCGAGACGGGTGGCGAGGGAGGCAGCGGGGGGAGAGGGCTTGGACCGGGTCCCGCAGCCGCGATGACCGGCCCTTCGAGGGCATCGGGGCGTGGGTCACTCACCCTCCCTTCCTCCGCTTCCTCCTCGCGTCTCCGCACGGTCGCCATGACGTCCGCCATGTCGGTCTCCCACTCCTCCATGAGGAGCTGCATCTTGACCTGCAGCTGTTGATAGAGCTGCGCGGTCCGGATCTCCACCCACGCCGCGGTTCCAGGCGTGGGGGCTACGGTGCTGCAGGACGGCATGAACATGTTGCTAGCGGCCTCTCCAAGGAAAAAGATGTCTGCAGAGTCCTGGCGTCCCTGCTTTTATAGCCACGGCTACATGTGGCCAGCCGCCATTCCGTCCCCTCTAGCCTCTTTTCGGCCCCTCCTCTATCGGGGCGGGGTTTTGGCCTTCGCGCCTCTGCTACTCGAGAAGACGCTCGAGCGGGAACTTTTCGCGCCAAAGATGGCGACTTCTGAAATTTTTCGGCCGGATACCTCCGGCGGTGACAAGGCGCACCTCTACCCAACGGCAGAGCGGTAAGATCCTGTTTGTGACGCCAAATTGTCGCGGGCGGAGGAGGGGACGCCGCGCTCTCCCACTGCTCGGGTCCGGCTGCCGCGGCTGCTGCGGCCTACTGCTGCTCGGTGGCTCGAGCGATGGGCCGGATCCCGGGGACTCGAGCGGCGCTCCTCGCCCGTGAGTGAAAAGGGGGATTTGGTGTTTTGGGATAATTTATTGTCCGTGACGCCACCCACGGTTGTGGTGATTATGTGGACACCACCGCTGCTCTGGCTGGGGATCCCGGGAGTGATGGTATGGAGCAGCCAGTTGTTGTTTTGCCCCTCCGTGGGTAGGGGTTGGTGATCCCGGGGCCCAGTGATGGATTTGGAATGGTGGACAGGCGGGGATGGGGCCTGTGGAGGTGCAGGGGCGCAGGGGCAGCGCTGTGCCGCACGGCACGGAGGTACTCACTCATCCAGTAAACACGACACAGTTCTTGGTAAACAAACGGCTGGTTGGACGGGTCCCTCGGATGGTTCACGGTGCTGATGTTCCCTGCAGTTAGTGGTGACGGTCTCTTCCCTGCACCCATGAAAGTCTCTTTGGTAGCGATGGGTTCCCACCGGTTACCCACTCCTCGGCTTCAAGCTGGGCCGAATGAGCTCTACTCTTGCCCGCAGGCGCTGGCCCTGGGAAACTGGTGCCTTGGCGGTGGCGGTGTCTCCCCTCATCGGTCAGACTGTTGCCTTCAATCGGGACTTGGTTGTTAGGAGACAGACGTCCCCTTCACTGACGGATTTGGCAAATTATGGCGACTCCTAGCCTTGCCGGGATCCGAAAGGCCCCTGCCCTGGTGCTGACTGTTCTTCGTATACTGCTCCGGTACCGCCTGGTCACCACCCGTCCGCGGTCCTTCCAGCAACCTCCGAGCAGTCCCCATGCAGACTATCACCGCCGTCTGCTGACCTTGCTGTCACAGTCCGGGGCACACACCCGGACCAACTTCAGGCTTTACAACTGTCACTTTCCACTGTCTCTACTCTCACTGTTTACTCCTTCTACTTCCTCCTCCTAAACTCATCTCTCAAGCTCCTCTACCACTTCACTTCCCTAGCTTGACTCTGTTCTGCCTGGTTCTCCCGCCTCCAGGGCTGTGTACTCCTCGGTGGGCGGAGCCAACCGCCTGGCCCATCCCCTGGTGTGGACATCAGCCCCTGGAGGAAGGCAACAAGGATTTTGGGTTAGCTTGGTGTACCTGCAGGAAATGTGGGGTGCGTGTGGTGTTGTGACCTGTGACCCCTGGCTTGCCCAGGGCGTCACAAAAGCACCCGCCCCCGTCGGTTGTGCATCACGGGCAAATCGCTGCCCGTGGCGCACAACATCGCTAGGACCCGTCACACGGACTTACCTGCCTAGCGACGTCGTTGTAGCCGGTGAACCACTTTGTTTCTAAGGGGGCGGTTCGTGCGGCGTCACAGTGACGTAACACGGCAGGCGGCCAATAGAAGCGGAGGGGCGAAGAGCAGCCGAAAGAAAGTGACACCCACCTCGTTGCCGGAGGAAGCAGGTGCGTTGTTGTTCCTCGCTCCTGGGGTGTCACACGTAGCGATGTGTGCTGCCTCAGGAACGACGAACAACCTGCGTCCAGCACCAGCAACGATATTTGGGATTAGAACGACGTGTCAACGATCAACGATTAGGTGAGTAATTTTGATAGTTAGCAGTCGCTCGTACGTTTCACATGCAACGACGTTGCTAACGAGGCCGGATGTGCGTCATGAATTCCGTGACCCCAACGACATCTCGTTAGCGATGTTGTTGCGTGTAAAGCCCCCTTAAGATGTAATACCAGACTCTGAGTGATACTGCGTCTATTCCGATAAAGCCCCTTTAAGATCACAGGATACCATACGTGATATGTTTGGCATCATCAACTCTGTGAACAAGCAGCAAAGAAATTGAAGGTAATTGCAAATCTTGTAAGTCATCATTGGATTGCTACTGTTCTATGGTAAAATTGAGGACAAAGGCCAGAGGAACTGCCATGACGTACACAGGACACCAGGTGAAGGAGAGGTGTCACAGGTGGGAGGTGATCCTCCTACCCAGGGCAAAAAAACAAACTTTCATTCATTGCCTGGAGATTTACTTTGAAGGACACATATAAGAATTCAAGGTCATCATCTGAGCACAGACGGCAGCGGGACGTGGTAACTCCTGCCAATCTGCGGAGAGCGGTACTGCCGGAGGGACACCGACTGAGTGACTTTTGCCTACAGGAAAATATGGATTTTCTCACTGTAAGAGTACAACGTTCTACAGAAGATGGAGACAGAAGACAAGACCGGACAGTTTTCAGCTGTAGGGAGTCTTTCATATCTTCAAAATTAGAAATCTGGAGAAGATCGTAATCATTTAGCAACTCGATGGTTTGGATTGAGATCACATGGCAGATTACCAATAAATTGAAGGTAAACAAGGAGTTAATTCATTAAGTTGCTCTACAATACAGCATTTTCTACTGCACATGACTTAAATTTCGATAACTCATCCCTAGGACAGGTCATCAATATCAGATCGGTGGAGTCCGGCACCTGACACCCCACCGATCAGCTGTTTGTAGCTCCTGGTACGGCTGGATGAAAGTGAGCGCCACACTGACTAGTGGCTGATCTTGGGTACTGCAGCTCAGTTCTTACTACAATGAATGTGATCTGAGCTGCAGTACCCAAGAATGGCCACTGTATACATCTAGCTGCACCAAAAGCCACCGACATCCCCGTCTAACAGCAGCAATCAGAGCTCCTGTTAAACCCTTAAATGCCGCTGTCAATCTCTGATTGCAGCTGTTAAGGTGCGTTATCCATGTGCTGATGTGTTGCCATTGCAGCCATCTTTGCTGTTAATCTAACTCCTGCCCCGGTCCCCCTTGGGGGATAAGGAGAGGGTTTTAGATCAGGGCTACTTACGAGCAGGGCCAGGAAGGAGACTCAGGCATCCCCACCTTTAAGGGTATTCCTGAGACTAGGGATAGCATAGGACCCCCTAGCCTTCAGGGCAATTTAGGAACCCCGGATTCCTGCTATAGTCATCAAGAGGCAGCTTACATTGACAAGCCACAGCTCTCGTTCATTTACTAAAGCTTTATCTAATGATCAGAAAATGTCCAGTGCCCGGGTTCCCCCACAAATATGCAAGGGCACAGATATTGTGCGCTGCCCGCAGTGTCGAACACTGTTTTACAGACAGTGGTATCTACTGTCTGCTGCGCAGTCCGTCAGTCCTTCACTGTCATTCTGTCTATGTAGAAGGAAATACATGGCCTGGACTAGATGGTTTTTCCTCTGTTCTTTAGCGCAATGTTGTGTAAGTAAGACAAAATGCTAAGATCTACGTGTCTATGGTCAGAGGTCCCTATACATGACAGGAGGGTCCCCGAGGCTGAAATATAGAGAAAGTGCAGACATGAAGAGAAGTCCAGATATAGGAGAACAATGTCCTGGGAACCTGCACACTAGACACAAAAAAGATATGTTAGGGATGATATAGCAAAAAATGGGGTCAGGGATGAGGCGCAGACCACCGGAATGACAGGGACCTATAGGCTGCTGTGCCCCATGTTGCATCTTCATGTGCCCCTCTACACCGGTAACTTCTGCAGGGGTGGCGTAGCCTTGACCCCCTTACAGGTGCACACCGTTTTCTTTTCACAGATTCATATGGTCCTAAATACTGGTCCTTATAAGAATATTTGGTATAAAATTTCAGGAAACAGTAACACTCGGTATATTCATTGTCAAAAAACAAATAAAGGGGACCTGTCACTTTCCATAAATATGTAATTGTGTCACACTACAAGCAAAGCATCAAAACTGATATCAGTGAGCGTGTGGCTGCAATGTGTAATCATGAAGGTTCCCTTAAAGAAGAGGGCACATCAGATGATGTCACTGCCTTGGTGATGTCACTGCTGATGACATAATTAGGGGACATGAGCTATTATAGTCAGGGCCGGCTCCAGGCTTTTGTGGGCCCCGGGCGGAAGAGTCCCAGTGGGCCCCATCCACACACAGACACCGATACGAACACGTACATATACATATTTAAAGACAAACTCACAAAAATACATATAAACAGACAAATCTATACAGTCATATACACTTACAGACAGACAGACACACACACACAAGTCTGCTGCATACAGACAGACACACACACACAAGTCTGCTACATACAGACAGACACACACACACAAGTCTGCTACATACAGACAGACACACACACACAAGTCTGCTACATACAGACAGACACACACACACACAAGTCTGCTACATACAGACAGACACACACACACAAGTCTGCTACATACAGACAGACACACACACACAAGTCTGCTACATACAGACAGACACACACACACATGTCTGCTACATACAGACAGACACACACACACACACAAGTCTGCTACATACAGACAGACACACACACACAAGTCTGCTACATACAGACAAACACACACACAAGTCTGCTACATACAGACAGACAAACACACAACTCTTCTACATACAGAGACAAACAGACACAACTCTGCTACATACAGAGACAAACACACACAACTCTGCTACATACAGACAAACACACACAACTCTGCTACATACAGACAAACACACACAACTCTGCTACATACAAACACACACAACTCTGCTACATGCAAACACACACAACTCTGCTACATACAGACAAACACACACAACTCTGCTACATACAAACACACACAACTCTGCTACAAACAGACACACAACTCTGCTACAAACAGACAAACACACACAACTCTGCTACAAACAAACACACACAACTCTGCTACATACAGACAAACACACACAACTCTGCTACATACAGACAAACACACACAACTCTGCTACAAACAGACAAACACACACAACTCTGCTACAAACAGACACACACAACTCTGCTACAAACAGACACACACAACTCTGCTACAAACAGACATACACACACAACTCTGCTACAAACAGACAAACACACACAACTCTGCTACAAACAGACAAGCACACACAACTCTGCTACAAACAGACAAACACACACAACTTTGCTACATACAGACAAACACACACAACTCTGCTACATACAGACAAACACACACAACTCTGCTACATACAGACACACACAACTCTGCTACAAACAGACAAACATACACAACTCTGCTACAAACAGACAAACACACACAACTCTGCTACAAACAGACAAACACACACAACTCTGCTACATACAGACAAACACACACAACTCTGCTACAAACAGACACACACAACTCTGCTACAAACAGACAAACACACACAACTCTGCTACAAACAGACAAACACACACAACTCTGCTACAAACAGACAAACACACACAACTCTGCTACAAACAGACACACACAACTCTGCTACAAACAGACATACACACACAACTCTGCTACAAACAGACAAACACACACAACTCTGCTACAAACAGACAAGCACACACAACTCTGCTACAAACAGACAAACACACACAACTTTGCTACATACAGACAAACACACACAACTCTGCTACATACAGACAAACACACACAACTCTGCTACATACAGACACACACAACTCTGCTACAAACAGACAAACATACACAACTCTGCTACAAACAGAAAAACACACACAACTCTGCTACAAACAGACAAACACACACAACTCTGCTACAAACTGACAAACACACACAACTCTGCTACATACAGACAAACACACACAACTCTGCTACAAACAGACACACACAACTCTGCTACAAACAGACAAACACACACAACTCTGCTACATACAGACAAACACACACAACTCTGCTACATACAGGCAAACACACACAACTCTGCTACATACAGACAAACACACACAACTCTGCTACATACAGACAAACACACACAACTCTGCTACATACAGACAAACACACACAACTCTGCTACATACAAACACACACAAGTCTGCTACATACAGACAGACACACACACAAGTCTGCTACATACAGACAGACACACACACAAGTCTGCTACATACAGACAGACACACACACACAAGTCTGCTACATACAGACAGACACACACACACACAAGTCTGCTACATACAGACACACACAAGTCTGCTACATACAGACAGACAAACACACAACTCTGCTACCTACAGAGACAAACAGACACAACTCTGCTACATACAGAGACAAACACACACAACTCTGCTACATACAGACAAACACACACAACTCTGCTACATACAGACAAACACACACAACTCTGCTACAAACAGACACACACAACTCTGCTACAAACAGACAAACACACACAACTCTGCTACAAACAAACACACACAACTCTGCTACAAACAGACAAACACATAACTCTGCTACATACAGACAAACACACACAACTCTGCTACATACAGACAAACACACACAACTCTGCTACATACAGACAAACACACACAACTCTGCTACAAACAGACAAACACACACAACTCTGCTACAAACAGACACACACAACTCTGCTACAAACAGACACACACAACTCTGCTACAAACAGACATACACACACAACTCTGCTACAAACAGACAAACACACACAACTCTGCTACAAACAGACAAGCACACACAACTCTGCTACAAACAGACAAACACACAACTTTGCTACATACAGACAAACACACACAACTCTGCTACATACAGACAAACACACACAACTCTGCTACATACAGACACACACAACTCTGCTACAAACAGACAAACATACACAACTCTGCTACAAACAGACAAACACACACAACTCTGCTACAAACAGACAAACACACACAACTCTGCTACAAACAGACACACACAACTCTGCTACAAACAGACATACACACACAACTCTGCTACAAACAGACAAACACACACAACTCTGCTACAAACAGACAAGCACACACAACTCTGCTACAAACAGACAAACACACACAACTTTGCTACATACAGACAAACACACACAACTCTGCTACATACAGACAAACACACACAACTCTGCTACATACAGACACACACAACTCTGCTACAAACAGACAAACATACACAACTCTGCTACAAACAGACAAACACACACAACTCTGCTACAAACAGACAAACATACACAACTCTGCTACAAACTGACAAACACACACAACTCTGCTACATACAGACAAACACACAACTCTGCTACAAACAGACACACACAACTCTGCTACAAACAGACAAACACACACAACTCTGCTACAAACAGACAAACACACACAACTCTGCTACAAACAGACACACACAACTCTGCTACAAACAGACATACACACACAACTCTGCTACAAACAGACAAACACACACAACTCTGCTACAAACAGACAAGCACACACAACTCTGCTACAAACAGACAAACACACACAACTTTGCTACATACAAACACACACAACTCTGCTACATACAGACAAACACACACAACTCTGCTACATACAGACACACACAACTCTGCTACAAACAGACAAACATACACAACTCTGCTACAAACAGACAAACACACACAACCTGCTACAAACAGACAAACACACACAACTCTGCTACAAACTGACAAACACACACAACTCTGCTACATACAGACAAACACACACAACTCTGCTACAAACAGACACACACAACTCTGCTACAAACAGACAAACACACACAACTCTGCTACATACAGACAAACACACACAACTCTGCTACATACAGACAAACACACCCAACTCTGCTACATACAGACAAACACACACAACTCTGCTACATACAGACAAACACACACAACTCTGCTACATACAAACACACACAACTCTGCTACATACAGACACACACAACTCTGCTACAAACAGACACACAACTCTGCTACAAACAGACAAACACACACAACTCTGCTACAAACAGACAAACACACACAACTCTGCTACAAACAAACACACACAACTCTGCTACAAACAGACAAACACACAACTCTGCTACATACAGACAAATACACAACTCTGCTACATACAGACAAACACACACAACTCTGCTACATACAAACACACACAACTCTGCTACATACAAACACACAACTCTGCTACATACAGACAAACACACACAACTCTGCTACATACAGACAAACACACACAACTCTGCTACATACAGACAAACACATACAACTCTGCTACATACAGACAAACACATACAACTCTGCTACATACAGACAAACACATACAACTCTGCTACATACAGACAAACACACACAACTCTGCTACATACAAACACACACAACTCTGCTACATACAGACAAACACACAACTCTGCTACATACAGACAAACACACACAACTCTGCTACATACAGACAAACACACACAACTCTGCTACATACAGACAAACACACACAACTCTGCTACATACAGACAAACACATACAACTCTGCTACATACAGACAAATACACACAACTTTTCTGCTCTGTGGGGCCCGCACCCGCGGCTCAGCAGGGACAGCACCCGCGGCAGCACCCACGGCTCGGCGGAGCCCGCACCCGCGGCTCGGCGGGTACAGCACCCCCGGAATCGGCGGGGGGGATTGGCAGGGCATACATCTGGGGGGTTAGAAGCAGCTCACCGGGGCCCATAATGGGGAGGCGGGGAGGGCACTTACCCGATTAGGTCACGGTGGAGAGGGGGCCCACACAGCGCCGGACAGAAGCTCGCCTCCTTCATCTGTGGGACTGAGAAGGCGGTAGCTCCGCCCACAGATGAAATTCAAACCAAGATGCCTGCGCGCCTTAAAGTGACGGCGCCGCAGATTGCTGCCGAGGACTGCGGTCCCCGGAACTCGGCCGGGGGCAGCAGAACTGTAAAGGCGAGTGGGCCCCGGCCAAGGGACAGGAGAACTGACGAGGCCGAGTGGGCCCCCCCGGCTCTCCAGGGCCCCGGCATTTGCCCAGGTTTGCCGGGTGCTGACGCCGGCCCTGATTATAGTACTAGTCCAAGTAAGGGTGTCCCACAGCGATGATGTCCTAAGGCAGGTGTGGGGAACCTTGTGTCTGCCGGGGGCCATTTGGAAATTTCTACCAATCTTCGGGGGCCGCACTATCATCTTGAAAATTACCCTGCTATATTTGCTCAAACAATTAACTCACTGTGGCGGCTGGAGCTTCTACTCTTTGGTGCAGCTGTAATATTAGGCGATATTGATCTTGTTGCTCTTCACAACTTCTTTTCCAGGTTTGAGTTGGCTGGGACTGCTGTATATACATCACAGGGGAGGGTTGGGAGGAATATAGATCACTGGGGAGGCTGGGGGGGCAAAGACATGACTAGGGGGCCTGGGGGCATAGACCTCAAAAGGAGATGCTGAGGGCAAATACATCTCTTTGTAGGAGTATATATCACTAGAAAAGCTGTTGGACATAGACATGGCTGTGGGCATAGACATCACTGGGGGTATATACATCATTGATGGGGAACACAGACATAGCTGGGGGGGGCATAAACATTGCTGGGGAGAGCTGGGAGGAATATTCATCACTAGGGAAGCAGCGGGGCATAAACATCACTGGGGGTACATACATCACTGGGCGGCACAGACTTCACTGGGGGTATATACATCACTGGGTTGCACAGACATAGCTGGGGGCACAAACATTGCTGGGGGTATATACATAGCTGGGGGCACAGACAGCCTTGGGGGATGCCAGAGGGGCACAGACAGGCCTGGGAGCAGAGAGAATGATGGGAGAGGCTGGAAGCACAGACAAACCTGGGGGACACTGGGGATACAGAGGGCACAGAGAACGATGGGAGAGGCTGGAGGCACAGACAGACCTGGGGGAGGCTCGAGGCACAGAGATCACTGGGGAGACTGGGGGGCACAGATCACTGGGGAGACTGGGGAGCACAAATCACTGGGGAGAAAGAGGGGCACAGAGAGCGCTGGGGGCACAGAGCGCTGGGGGCACAGAGCGCTGGGGGCACAGAGAGCGCTGGGGGCACGGGCAGACCTGGGGGAGCTTGGATACAGTTAGAGAACTGAGGGAGGCTGGGATCACAGAGAGCGCTGCCGCCGGACACACACAGACCCGCCGCTGCCGGGCACACACAGAGGCGTCGCCGGGCACACACAGAGGAGCCACCGCCGCCAGGCACACACAGAGAGCCACCACCGGGCACAAATAGAGCCGCCGCCGCCAGGCATACACAGAGCCGCCACCGGGCACACACAGAGCTGCCTCTGCCGGGCACACGCAGAGCCGCCGCCGCCGCTGGGCACACACAGAGGAGCCACAGCCGCTGGGCACACACAGATAGCCGCCGCTGCTGGGCACACAGAGAGTTGCTGGGCACAGTAAGACCTGGGGGATGGTGGGGCAGTCACTCCTCTTCTGCTGGATTGTAAGACACCTTGCGCCTACCCCACCTACAAAGTAGGTCCTCACATAGCCAGTGCTAGCATGGGGACGTATTCCTTCAATTATAGGAATTGCAGCATTCAGCATTGAACGCGCCATGCGACGTTTTAAAGGGCCAGCAGCCAGCAAGATGCGGCTGCCGCCCCAGCACTGCGGTTCCCGGGAATCAGCCAGTGGGCCGCAGAAAAAGTCATTGCGGGCCGCATACAGCCCGCGGGCCGGAGGTTCCCCACCCCTGTCCTAAAGGGTCTGAAATCATGAATCATTAGTGTTGCCATAATTTGGAGCATAGTGGTCACGGACATCATTACTGTTAGGATTAGGTCTCTGCAAATTGAGCGCTGGACCTTGAATCTTCTTCACAGTATGACAGCGGCACCCTGAAACAGAGGTGGTCCATGCCAAAGATTTTTGCTCTTTAAAGGATCAGTAATTGGTGATGATAACATTTACACCAAAGGCAGCAGCATGTTCGGATCACTACTGGTATTTAATATACAGTACCTTCAAAAAGATCTCATACCCAGTGAACATTTACACATTTTTTCATGTTGCCACAAGTTTAAAAGGGTGGTTCACTACTCTACAATATTGGCCATATCTCTGTAAAACTGATAGGGAAGGCATTTTCTAAATACCTTGTTCAGCCAATTCTGCCTCTGAGCGGCGCTATTGTGGTTCGACCCCCCCTCCCCCCCACCGAGCTCTGTGACCTCTGAGATCCAGTAATGTCACAATTAATACTAATGTTGTCTTTGAATAGGGCTTAAGGAGGCCTTTTAGGATCAGTAAGTTTTATTGTTTTACCTTATCCTGTTATCTTGCTGTAAGCTCTGTAGTATTCAGTGTCTCCTACACGCTAGTCAAGTGTATATAAATATAATTTGCATATTTATTGCTCTCCCCACCCACCTCCCAGTGCATTCACTATCACTGTTGAGAGGTGGCAGTGAGTATGGGTGGGGACAGCAGTGCAAATTCAGTGCAGATTTACTTTCACTAATGCCAGCGCTAGGAGGTGACAGCAGTGCATATGCAGTTTGTATTCACATATGCTTGACTAGTTACTAGTCACACTGAATTCTATGGAGCTTACAACAAGATATCAGGATAACATAGAGCAATAAAACTTACTGATCTTGAAAGGTCTCCTAAACCCTATTTAAAGATGACATTAGTAATGTACTAGAAAATCGCCTGACAGATTCCCTTTACGTATGAATTAGGTCATATAGAGTAGAGTAGACAAGGTGGCAGTCCTAAAGTGGTTTTACCAGAGTAGAGGGGCACCGGAACGGCATATTTACTAGGTTCTGGATAGAGATAAGCAAATCGCTTCGTGCAACCTCAGAATGCCTTTTGATTTGTCGCCTGGAGTAACGTGATCTGTATGTCGTGCGGTGCACAGGTTACAACGTGCCAGAAGAGCAAATTCACAAGTTAAGCCTGGGATTCCAGAAGGTCAGGAAATTCAAGCAGCTCCTGTCCATGGCCAGAGAACACTGACCTGGACCATGGACGTGGACCACAGATCTGTTCATCTCAAGTGTTGGATGCTAATGGTGGTAAAAACAAGTAGCTAGGAAAACAAACCAGGACAGGTGAAGAAGAGCCTCACCATGCCTCTATGGGGGAATTTAGATTTTATCACATAAAGTAAGGTGCAAATGGAAGTTCTCCAAACCCCAGAATGTGGGTGAACACTTTTCATGAGAAGGGTGGATAATAAGAAGCATAAATGACCTTTAATAACATTAATGTCTGGCTTTCATCTATTGTATTATATGGCCGCACACATTTCCCATATGCTGGGAAAAAAAGTACCCGAAGGAGGTTTCCCCATATCGTGGCATTCATTAGACGCCGTTTGGGTCCTGGGATGACATTCACACCAAGCTCGAAGAATTATTTTGGCAGCTAATCCCTCCGCTGGGCAGACTCCTTTCTGATTTTCTGCCTGACTGTGCTGAGAGCCAGTTGCCCTTATTTAAAGCCCTCATTAGCTTCCTCATTACTTGTCACTCCGGTAAATAAACCAATGGACTCCACCAGCAGTTAATAATTAGGCAACAAGTCTCCCTTTCATGTCCATCATGTTTTCTCTTTGATAGGGAGCAACTTGTAGAAAAATGTAAAAACGCTTTATACTCTTAAATTTGCCGGTAAATCCCCCGCCCGGGGCCGGAATGTCTTTGTGATTTGCATTGATCCAGTTGGGGTCGTCATTATCGAAAACACAAGCCTTGTATATATAGGGGCTGTCTCTTGTTTTATGGACATCTCTTCTGTGGTATGTCAGGTTCAACATTTTTCTACTTGAAATTGGTACATTTACGAAATTATTGTACATATAGGTTCCGTATAGTTGTACAATATACATCTATAGAGTCATATGACTTTTCGCATACATAGAGAGCCTATGGCACTGATGAAGAATTTCCGGCACCCGGAAATCTTTGAAACCGCGCAAATCCGGACTTTTAAGCGGGCTTTGCACGTTGCGACATCGCAAGACGATGCTGCGATGTCGCACGCGACAGTCCCCGCCCCAGTCGCAGGTACAATATCTTGTGATAGCTAGCGTAGCTTCACATGCACTCGCCTGCCCTGCGACCGTCGCTCTGGCCGGCGACCCGCCTTCTTCCTAAGGGGGCGGGTTGTGCGGCGTCATAGCGACGTCACACGGCAGACAGCCAATAGCGGCGGAGGGGCGGAGATGAGCAGGATGTAAACATCCCGCCCACCTCCTTCCTTCCATATAGCCGACGGCGGCAGGTAAGGTGATTTTCCTCGCTCCTGCGGCTTTACACACAGCGATGTGTGCTGCCGCAGGAGCGAGGAACTACATCGTACCTGTCGCGGCACCGGCATTATGGAAATGTCGGAGCTAGAACGATGATACGATAACGACGCTTTTGCGCTCGTTCATCGTATCTTCTAGGATTTACACACTACGACATCGCAAGTGACGCCGGATGTGCGTCACTTTCAATTTGACCCCACCGACATCGCACTTGCGATGTCGTAGTGTGCAAAGCCGCCCTTACAGTCCGGATCCGCTCAGCCCTAATGAGGATAGCTGAATGCAGCGTTATACTGTCATTGTCACTCCCATAGTGAGAGACCTGTCAATCACCTGGTGTGGCACTGGGCATAGGGCCAAGGGTGGCATCAGACAAGTCTCGTCTCTGCCTATAGTCTCCGGACGGATATTTTAACTATATTTTCTATGAAATAATGAAACATTTATGATAAAAAGATGCCTGACTGCAAATTTGCAGCCGGGCTCTGATTCTATCAGCCGTAATTTAGGCAGCATGAATCAAGTTTCCCTTTAAATGCCTTAGGCCCCTTTCATATTGCGTTTCGATCTCCGTTCAGGGGTCCCGTTGGGGCTTCGGCCGAACACCTCACAAAATGGGATTCAGATGTATGCGCCAACAGGGCCATTGGCTATAATGGTGCAGACAGAATCACCATGTGCTCTGTCGTGCACCATTTTAGGTGTATATGCTTTATAGAGGCGGACACCCAGACGTAGTCTCCAGGAAGCGTATACTCCCGAAAATGGTGCACGGCAGACCATACGGTGATTCCGTCTGCATCATTATAGTCAATGACCCGGGGGGTCATTGCAGGGGGGTTCGGATCGAAGCCCCAACAGGACCACTGAATGAGGAGAGGTACACAGTGTGAAAGGGGAATTACTGCAAGGGCTCATTCAGGTGTCAGTTATTTTTCTCGTACACAAAAACCGGACCAGTTTTCATCAGAGTTTGAGATCGGATTTTCATCAGCAATTGACCTGAGGAAGACGTTCCGCAGAAACGCATTGTCTTCACCGCTAGCCCCGTTTTATGTCAGTATGATTTTGAATTTTTAAGGATGGATTAAAAGTTAATTTTTATACACATCTGTTCCTTGGAGTCCAGGCCCGATCCTTTTCTCCTTCTTCCGCTTCTCATATATTGTGCGGCTGGCTGGCGTCGTGCCGTGCTGGGACCGAGGAACTTCACTGGAGGACTTAAACAGGCATACTCTATTAACGGTGAGTGGTTCTAAAAAATGTTTTCTTTCTTCAATACACTTGCATTGGTGAGTTTGATCTATGGCTCTGATCAAAATCAGACATATCGCCGTGTTTTGGTGTCGAATACATGGACCAAGGTCACACGACCTTATTGTCTCTCATCCAACAAAATTTGGTCAGATTATGCTAGTCACGCTCTGGTTAGAGTTTGATCATAGTGTGATCCTATTTTCTCAGATATGCAGAAGATGGAAATAAAAAATGTCTCCATCTTCTCCATTCTCTGGGTTAGTGAAAATCAGACCGCAGTCGGATGTCATCTGAGTAGTGTCCGATTTTTTGCATGGATGTGTCGCGGGCGGGGAGGAGGATGGCAACGCTGCGCTCTCCCACTGCTCGGGTCCGGCTGCCGCTGCTCTGCGGCTGCTGCTGCTCGGTGGCTCGAGCGATGGGCCGGATCCCGGGGACTCGAGCGGCGCTCCTCGCCCATGAGTGAAAAGGGGTGGTGTGGTTTTGGGGATATTGTCCGTGACGCCACCCACGGTTGTGGTGATTTTAGTGACACCACCGCTGCTTTGAACGGGGATCCCGGGAGCAGTGACTGGAGCAGCTAGGTTGTTAGTCCTCCCCTGCGGGGGTAGCGGGCCTAGTGGCGGGGCGGCAGCATCTAACGCGGGTAGCGGGGCGGAAGGTAGGGCGAGCGGGTGCAGGCCGGGCTCCTCAGCAGCAGTGGCCGATCCCTCGGGAATACAGGGGCGTGGGTCCCTTACCCGCTCCTCCGAATCCTCCTCCATCTCGCGTCTCCGCATAGCGGCCACCACGTCCGCCATGTCGGTCTCCCACTCCTCCAGGAGGAGCTGCATGTGGGCCTGCAGACGGCTACTCAGCGGAACGGTCCTGTCCCTCAGCCACGTCGCCGTGCCGGGCGCGGGGGCTTCCTCATTAGGAGTTGGGTTATGCATCTTGATAACGGTGCCTTCCAGGATCCCAATATCACTACAGGGTCCTGACGTCTCCTCTTGTATAGCCGCGAGCTACATGCGGCCAGCCGCCATTTCGTCCCCCTCAGCCTCTTTCCGGCTCCTCCTCTATTGGGGTGGGGTTTTGGCCTTCGCGCCTCCACTACTCGAGAAGACGCTCGAGCGGGAACTTTCCGCGCCAAAGATGGCGGCTTCTGAAATTTTTTGGCCGGACACCTCCGGCGGTAACAAGGCGCACCTCTACCCAACGGCAGAGTGGTAAGATCCTGTTCGTGACGCCAAGTTGTCGCGGGCGGGGAGGAGGATGGCAACGCTGCGCTCTCCCACTGCTCGGGTCCGGCTGCCGCTGCTCTGCGGCTGCTGCTGCTCGGTGGCTCGAGCGATGGGCCGGATCCCGAGGACTCGAGCGGCGCTCCTCGCCCATGAGTGAAAAGGGGTGGTGTGGTTTTGGGGATATTGTCCGTGACGCCACCCACGGTTGTGGTGATTTTAGTGACACCACTGCTGCTTTGAACGGGGATCCCGGGAGCGGTGACTGGAGCAGCTAGGTTGTTAGTCCTCCCCTCCGTGGGTAGGGGGTTGGTGATCCCGGGGCCCGGTGATGGGGTAGGAGAGGGTGTCAGGCGAGTTATTCGCCTGGTGAGGTGCAGGGACGCAGGGGCAGCGCTGTGCCGCACGGCACGGAGGTACTCACTCAGCCCAAGGATGATGACACAGTTCACGGTAAAACAAGCGGCTGGTTGGACGGGTCCCTCGGACGGCTGCGGTGGTGTTGTTCCCTGCAAGTTAGCGGTGACTGTCTCTTTCCTGCACCTAAGTACGGTTGTTGGTATCGATGGGTTCCCACCGGTAACCTGCTCCCCGGCTTGGATATGGGCCGGAGGAGCCCCTCTTTGCCCGCAGGCGCTGGCCCTAAGAAACTGGTGCCTTGGCGGTGGCGGTGTCTCTCTCATACGGTTGGACTTTTGCCTTCAATCGGGACTTAGTTGTTTGGAAACCCGGAGGTCCCCTTCACTGACGGATTTGGCAAATTACGGCGACTCCAAGCCTTGCCGGGATCCGAAAGGCCCCTGCCAATGGTGCTGGCCTCTCTTTGTGTACCGGTCCGGTACCGCTGGGCCACCACCCGTCCACGGTCCTTTCGGCAACTCCAATTGGCCACTCCTGCAGACGGTCACCGCCGTCTGCCAACCTTGCTGTCTCGCCCGGGGCACACACCCGGACGCTCTCAGTCAGTTTTGTTTGCTCTCCTACCACTTCACTCCTCACACTTTCGCCTCTCAAACTAATCTGCTTGGTTTTCCCGCCTCCAGGACTGTGAACTCCTCGGTGGGTGGAGACCAACCGCCTGGCTCCACCCCCTGGTGTGGACATCAGCCCCTGGAGGAGGGCAACAAGGGTTTTGTGTCTGACCTTGATGTGCCTGCAGGGAATGTGGGGTGTGTTGTGGTGTTGTTCTCTGTGGCCCCTGGCTTGTCCAGGGCGACACATTCCCCCTTAGCAAAATGCAGACTGTCCTCGGGCTGCCCGTCCAACACCGGTTTTATTTTTCTGTAAAAAATAAGAAAACGGTAACACATACAATTATACTAACTTCATCCCACAACGGGAGGCACTTTTCTTAAAACGTTGCAAACGGTTAACGGTTACGGCTTCCGCTCTCACCCACCCAAGTAACCTGGCCCTGATACTGCCCCTAAGAAAACAGGCAGCACCCCTTGACCCCAGTCCTGCACCAAGTCACCCGAGCGGGATCTGTCCTTTCCAGGGGACCCACGTCCATGGGGAGCCCCTGGAACCCCCAGAGGTTAGCCACCGGTTCCGGTGGTGGCTGGGCCCCAGCCTGCTCCACTGCGGGCCCTTCCTCCAATCTGCCTCTCCGGAGGCGGCAACGGTGGAAGCTGCAACAACATTTTTATTTACATGCCACTAATGTTTGTGGTTGCCCTGCAAGTTCTCAGGCTGGTCCATAAGGAGTTCCTTATGCAACTTTTTTAAACGGTCCCCACGGGGACAACGGTGCCGGCAATGGCCGGTTTCAATCAGCAGGATAATCAGGTTACTGTTCGGTTCCATTCTCTTATCATTTTTCATAAACTTTCAAAACTTTTCAAACTTTTCAAAACAAACACACAGACAGGTGGTCCCAACGGGGACGGGGACAACGGTGCTCCGCTGCCCTTACTCTGGTTCCTCTGAGGAGGCAGCCCCACCCTCCGTCACCAGCACATCAAACATGCAGTGACATGCCGGCTGTGACAGGGGTACCCGATATCCGTTCCCACCGTTTCGCGCAGTGTAGTACACCACCGGTTCTGCCACGTAGCGGAGACTCTTACTTGCCACCTCACTTCCAGGGGTAGGCTCAGCATCGGAGCTGGATTCACCTTCACTTGTTTCTGCGTCAGGCGGGTTGCCGCCAGCTTCCGCAGCCTCCGGGCCTCCAGCATCCGGCACATCTGATCCTTCTGCGGCAGTGTGGGGTAGTAGGTCAGGTTGGTTAACGCTGAGGTGCTCCAAGAATGAGGGTAAGGATGATACGAGGGCTGAGACAGGGCCGGGCCCCCCAGCCGCAGCGACCGGTCCTGGTAGGACATGGGGACGTGGGCTACCCATTAGCTCCATCGCATCTACTCTCTTCCCATACATTGGGGCGGTTGCAACCAGCGCTTCTACTTCGTTGGTCCACTGCTCCATCATAAGGAGTATCTGACTTTGCTGGCTTCGGTGGAACTCTATCACTCGGGCTTTCATCCATGCCACGGTCCCGGGCTCGGGATCCGGCGTAATCGCGGCTGGGGCTTCTGGCATTTCTTCATCCAGGGGCCATGGTCCCAGCGGCTCCCACGGAAGCAATTCAGGGGACTCCTGAGCGTCTGCGGCCGGCTGACCCGCCGGGGCGGGTTGGCAGGGTATCGCTACCGGTTGCGGGGGTAGCGGGCCTAGTGGCGGGGCGGCAGCATCTAACGCGGGTAGCGGGGCGGAAGGTAGGGCGAGCGGGTGCAGGCCGGGCTCCTCAGCCGCAGTGGCCGATCCCTCGGGAATACAGGGGCGTGGGTCCCTTACCCGCTCCTCCGAATCCTCCTCCATCTCGCGTCTCCGCATAGCGGCCACCACGTCCGCCATGTCGGTCTCCCACTCCTCCAGGAGGAGCTGCATGTGGGCCTGCAGACGGCTACTCAGCGGAACGGTCCTGTCCCTCAGCCACGTCGCCGTGCCGGGCGCGGGGGCTTCCTCATTAGGAGTTGGGTTATGCATCTTGATAACGGAGCCTTCCAGGATCCCAATATCACTACAGGGTCCTGACGTCTCCTCTTGTATAGCCGCGAGCTACATGCGGCCAGCCGCCATTTCGTCCCCCTCAGCCTCTTTCCGGCTCCTCCTCTATTGGGGCGGGGTTTTGGCCTTCGCGCCTCCACTACTCGAGAAGACACTCCAGCGGGAACTTTCCGCGCCAAAGATGGCGGCTTCTGAAATTTTTCGGCCGGACACCTCCGGCGGTAACAAGGCGCACCTCTACCCAACGGCAGAGCGGTAAGATCCTGTTCGTGACGCCAAGTTGTCGCGGCCGGGGAGGAGGATGGCAACGCTGCGCTCTCCCACTGCTCGGGTCCGGCTGCCGCTGCTCTGCGGCTGCTGCTGCTCGGTGGCTCGAGCGATGGGCCGGATCCCGGGGACTCGAGCGGCGCTCCTCGCCCATGAGTGAAAAGGGGTGGTGTGCTTTTGGGGATATTGTCCGTGACGCCACCCACGGTTGTGGTGATTTTAGTGACACCACTGCTGCTTTGAACGGGGATCCCGGGAGCGGTGACTGGAGCAGCTAGGTTGTTAGTCCTCCCCTCCGTGGGTAGGGGGTTGGTGATCCCGGGGTCCGGTGATGGGGTAGGAGAGGGTGTCAGGCGAGTTATGGGGCCTGGTGAGGTGCAGGGACGCAGGGGCAGCGCTGTGCCGCACGGCACGGAGGTACTCACTCAGCCCAAGGATGATGACACAGTTCACGGTAAAACAAGCGGCTGGTTGGACGGGTCCCTCGGACGGCTGCGGTGGTGTTGTTCCCTGCAAGTTAGCGGTGACTGTCTCTTCCCTGCACCTAAGTACGGTTGTTGGTGTGGCGCCCCTGACCTGGTCAGGCACCACTGAGTACTGCACCCATGCTGGGGACAGTACAATACAGGTAATCCAGAAGGCTGACTGGGGTGTGGAACACAGGCGCATAGTGACCAGGTCTCACACATGTACCCATGAGAGGACCCCTGGGGATCCCAGGAGGGGGCAAGCCTTCACCTTCACTGGAATAGTGGAGGGGGTAGAGCCTCCATCTCCTCTCAAGGGGTGTGGTGGAGAGTCTGGTTGCTAGGTGGCGTAGGCAAGAACAGGAGAGGAGGAGCAGTGAGCCAGTTCAGTGTAGAGTCCAGGGAGCTCAAGTGAGGAGCAGATCCCTGGAGCTGTGCAATCTGACAGCGTCCGCGCAGTGGCTACTGACGGGGGAGAACGGTCAACTAGGAGTGCTGCCTGAAAGCCAGCTTCAGCTAGGGAGTGCAACGGAGTGGGAAGTAAGGAGACTGCTAGAGAGCACCAGGCCCAACCGGGCGGCAGATCCCGAAGCGGGGATAGATTCAACTTTCTTCTGCTAAACCTGCCGGTGTGGGGCTCTTAAAGCCCACACCACAACACTACAAAAGCCGCAGCCACGTAACCACAAGTTAGGGCCCATAGGTCATAGGAGGCAAGAGGCTGGAGTGGCCTGGTCCGGGGAACAAGCACACGGCAAAACAAGAAGGGGAGAGAGGCTTGGAGCATCTTCCCTGGGTGACCCCCATAGGGACTCAAAGTCGGGGTTACCCCAAACCACCAAGGGCTAAGGAAGGCGAGTCAGTAGTCACCCTCATAAAGTCAGCCTGAAGGATACCTGGTTCCCATCTGGTTCATCCCAGCTACGCCCGGGCTACTCACCCTGCCATCAAATGTGAGTAAAGCCCTTGAAAGACATTTCTGCCTGTGTGAGTCATTCTGCGACTTGTGGTACTACAAACCTACACAGGGCCCTGGGGCTTGCCTCACTCTCAGGAGGCTACTACATCCGACTGCACCCACCATCAGCCCCAGGCGTCCCCTAACCTGCAGTGGCGGTCCCCACTGACCGCAATACTGAGAGTGGCGTCACGATCAAAACCGAAGATTCCCTACCTGTGACCAGCACCAGCTACGTGGAGTCCCTGAAGGTATGCACCGACACAACACCTGCGGGGCTTCACATCTGGCGTCACGAACAGGATAAGGACTAGACCTGTTCAGACAGGTGACCATGTGCCTAGGCGGTCCGCTTGAAAAATTGGAAGCGCCGCCATATTGCCACCATGAAAAGCGCGCTGAAAAACCACAGCAGCCCGCGCTGGAAGAAGTTACCGCCCACGAAGAGGTGTGGCTACCCAGAGATCCCCTGCAGAGTCCTGACCTCGCTGATGAAGAAAGCGGAAGCGTCCAGAGACGGCGGAGCAGAAGAGAAGCCAGTAGCGTGCTAGAGGAAATGGAGTCCAGACGTGGATACCCAGAGCCAGGCTCTGCTGCCTGGTGGTGCCGGGAGCTTGCCATCTTCTGTGACCAGCTGGAGGCCAGGATTGTGCGACAGCTCAGGGAAGAACGCACGGAGCTCCTGGAGATGGCTGCGGCGGTGCGGACCTACGAGGAGGGAGCCGCGCGACGCATGCCAGACCGAGCGGCGACGACGCAGACCCCGATGCTGCCACAGATGGGTGAGTCGAGTGATGCCCCGGCCAGCGCAAGTGCCCCGACCCCTGCTGCCACGCCCGCGGTCCCAGAAGAGGCGCCCGGCGCGGCGCCACCGAGCCAGGCCGCAGCCACGCTAGATGCGGCCCGCCAAGCCCAGGCCGCTGCAGCGATGCCCCGCCTGTCCCGCAGGGCTCCGACCACCACGGCAGTGCTCATCCGTGCTGCAGGTGTGACGCTGACCCAGGCTGCCACCCTGCTGAACCCGGTCCGCCAAGACCCCAACGCAGCAGCGACGCTCGTCCGCGCCGCAAGTGATATGCTGAACCAGGCCGCAGCCCCGCCGGGTGCGGCCCGCCAAGCTCCAATCGCTGCAGCGACGTCCAGCCCAGCCTGCACAGAGCCCCCTGCAACAGCGACACTGATCCAGGCCGCCGCCATGCCAGGCGCGGCCCGCCAAGACCAGGCCGCCGCCATGCCAGGCGCGGCCCGCCAAGAAGAGAAGACTACCTCATCATTTTCCCCGGCCTGCAAGGCCAGAGCAGACATTGCTCCCCAGTCCACGGAGGTCCCTGATAGGAAGCCTATGCTGGGAGAGGACTCCACCTACTGGCAGCTGAGGGCTGACATGGAGGCCAAGTTTCCGAAGTGGTTGGTGGATCAGTACGTGCGCCCCCCGCGCACCCCCAAGGAGATTCAGGCAATCCCTGCAGCCGCGCCAAAGAGTCCCCCACCTGGGCCTGCCGAAGAGCATCCCTCCCCGGCGCTGCCACCGACGGAGTGCCAAGAAGAACTAAGGGGGAGAGGAGGCCAGGAAGCAGAAGGGCTGACTCCGACGCCAACCGCAGCAGACCCCTACCCAGAGCCGGAGATGCTGCCCTATTCCCGCTGGGAGGAGGAAGACTTGACACCGTCAGCAGATGAAGATCAACCCACAGACCTCACCTGGGAGCCCACAGGCATGAACCCAGCCCGCAAGACACGGCGCAGCAGAGCAAAGTATCCTCCAACACCACAGTCTCCAGAGCAGAGAGAGGTCACAGCCAGAGACCTGCAGGAGAAAAGATTACTGAGAAGGTCTAAAGCCCAGGCCAGAGGACCCCTTTACAGAGGAGTAGTAGAGGACTTCAACTTGAAAAGCGGATACGGCTTTATTGTAGTAAGAGGAATAAAAGAGGGCATATTTGTGAATCGGAGAGATGTTCAAGCCCACCTGCCCAGAGGACATTCAGGCAGAAATTTGAAAATTGGAGACGTAGTGCAGTTCACCATGCATGAAGGCGAAAGAGGATTGTATGCGCTTGATGTAGCACCATGTCCCAAACAAGAAAGAAAAGACAGCGATAAAGAACCAGATGTAGAAACAGACAAAGAACCTACAGAGGAAACAACCACAGACGACGACAGAGAGCAAGAAAGTCACAGGTGCCGGTGCCCTACATGCCCACGCCCTGGTGAAATGGAGGAGTAGAGTAGAGAGAAGTAAAGAAATACAGCAAGTTACCAGTTGAAGTTTTGACAAGTTTTGTTTGCAACGTTTAAGAAATGCGCCCACAAAAACTATTGTGAGAAAACCATAAACCTTAAGGCTATGAACTTGCTATAGCCACAAACTCTCGCAGTGTAAATAGTTACACCAGTGGCACCACCACCAGGGCCAGCCTGTTTAGGGGCTTGGCTCGTCTGCAACCAGGGGGGCCCGTCCGTAGAAAAGGGCCTTGGCTCACCTGCGACCAGAGAGCACGCCTGTTTATGGGGCCTTGGCTCACCACCACAAAGAGGGTACCTGGTCAGCACCAACTGTGGAGGCCGCCTCTGCATCCTGCCAGAAGAGGCTGAAGGCGCGGATCCACCAGGCCAGGTATACCCTGAAACCACCAGCCCATGAAAGCCGCCTCTACATCCTGCCAGAAGTGGCTGAAGCCGCGGCCAACGGGAGAGGAAGATTGGAGGAAAGGTCTGGGGAAACGGATGGCCCAGACCTGGTTACCAACAGGACCGGTGACCTACCTCCTGAGAGGGTTTTGGGTGGGTTAACGGACTTGTGGGTGGAGGGTGGTGATGTACGATAACTGGTGATCTTAAAAATGTTTTACATGTTTTAATGTTTTATGCATTTTAAAATGTTGTCTTGCAGCCCGAGGACGTGCTGGTGATAACTAAGGGGGAATGTGGCGCCCCTGACCTGGTCAGGCACCACTGAGTACTGCACCCATGCTGGGGACAGTACAATACAGGTAATCCAGAAGGCTGACTGGGGTGTGGAACACAGGCGCATAGTGACCAGGTCTCACACATGTACCCATGAGAGGACCCCTGGGGATCCCAGGAGGGGGCAAGCCTTCACCTTCACTGGAATAGTGGAGGGGGTAGAGCCTCCATCTCCTCTCAAGGGGTGTGGTGGAGAGTCTGGTTGCTAGGTGGCGTAGGCAAGAACAGGAGAGGAGGAGCAGTGAGCCAGTTCAGTGTAGAGTCCAGGGAGCTCAAGTGAGGAGCAGATCCCTGGAGCTGTGCAATCTGACAGCGTCCGCGCAGTGGCTACTGACGGGGGAGAACGGTCAACTAGGAGTGCTGCCTGAAAGCCAGCTTCAGCTAGGGAGTGCAACGGAGTGGGAAGTAAGGAGACTGCTAGAGAGCACCAGGCCCAACCGGGCGGCAGATCCCGAAGCGGGGATAGATTCAACTTTCTTCTGCTAAACCTGCCGGTGTGGGGCTCTTAAAGCCCACACCACAACACTACAAAAGCCGCAGCCACGTAACCACAAGTTAGGGCCCATAGGTCATAGGAGGCAAGAGGCTGGAGTGGCCTGGTCCGGGGAACAAGCACACGGCAAAACAAGAAGGGGAGAGAGGCTTGGAGCATCTTCCCTGGGTGACCCCCATAGGGACTCAAAGTCGGGGTTACCCCAAACCACCAAGGGCTAAGGAAGGCGAGTCAGTAGTCACCCTCATAAAGTCAGCCTGAAGGATACCTGGTTCCCATCTGGTTCATCCCAGCTACGCCCGGGCTACTCACCCTGCCATCAAATGTGAGTAAAGCCCTTGAAAGACATTTCTGCCTGTGTGAGTCATTCTGCGACTTGTGGTACTACAAACCTACACAGGGCCCTGGGGCTTGCCTCACTCTCAGGAGGCTACTACATCCGACTGCACCCACCATCAGCCCCAGGCGTCCCCTAACCTGCAGTGGCGGTCCCCACTGACCGCAATACTGAGAGTGGCGTCACGATCAAAACCGAAGATTCCCTACCTGTGACCAGCACCAGCTACGTGGAGTCCCTGAAGGTATGCACCGACACAACACCTGCGGGGCTTCACATTGGTATCGATGGGTTCCCACCGGTAACCTGCTCCCCGGCTTGGATATGGGCCGGAGGAGCCCCTCTTTGCCCGCAGGCGCTGGCCCTAAGAAACTGGTGCCTTGGCGGTGGCGGTGTAACGGGGTGCCTCGGGTCTTGTAGTCGTGGCCCCTTTTCCTGTCAGGCTTACCCCCGGCTCCGCCGTCACTTTTGGGACAGGGGATTGTTCTGTGGGGCAGAGTGTGGTGGAAAAGAGCATACTTTCAGCCGCAGGAAGACTCTTCAGGCAGGGATCAGATAAACCAAACGACATCTTTATTGCACAGAGTTTCACAGACAGCTCAATGCACGGATTTTGTAGCGCACGGTCACAATTCCTGTCCGGGGAAATCTTTCCTTGTTGTCTCCTCTAGTGGGGATGTGCCCGGCTACTCCACTTCACCTAGGCTCCCACTCCGGCTAACACAGACTGGACCCACACCAATTCTGCTTCACCCTTGAGGACACTTCTTCTCTTCTTCCCTTCTTTCTTTCTGCCCACTTAGCTCCACACTCTGCCCCTGGCTGTTCCTTCTCCCCCGTCCCGGAATTAACTGACTTCAACACATACACACTTCTCTCTCTAAGCTGCCGGCTCCTCCTCTCTCCTGCCCTGTTTATATGGGGACAGCCGTCCCACCCGGGCTCTAGGGGAAAACCCACTGCACAGTAAAAACATGTTTATTAATAACATCAACAGTAACTACCCCAGAGTGAGGTATCTTCAGGGGGAAACTGCACCTCCTTGTAAGGGGTCTGCCCACCCCTTACATTCCTCCCCTCTTTAAGCCTAAGCCTCCCGGCAAGGCTCGAACCTGTAAAACACAATTTAGCAGCAAGGCAAACTATGAATAAAACTTTAAAACCTTCATAAACAAAGTCAAGCACTGAGCGCCCAAGTTCTGCGCCCGGAGTCCCTCCTGGGAGCTCCCGGTCTTTGTAGGCAGTGTGCCCGGAGGCTTTCACAGCACTCCCGGTCTTTGTAGATAGGAGGACAAACAATAAAGTCTTCCTTAACATCACGGAGGGAGCCCCTGGCTCAGTCCAGCATCAGGCTCCTTCCGGGCTCGGTAACTTAAACATGGTTGCAAACTGTGGAACTTTTCCGGCTCTTTAACAACACCGGTCTTCAACACGAACATGTCCATCACCTCCGGTCGTTACGGGTCACTCGGGATGGTAAGCGCGCTGCCATTCGGCCCGCTGAGCCCTCACATAATCGGAAAGGTACTGACCTGGCAAGCGGCGCAGCCTCCGGAACGGTTCGTAGTTGACTGGTGGTTCTGGCCCCTCTGTCTCCGGTTTTGCCTCTTCAACCCCCGACGGGGGTGACGGGGTCGCTGAACGGGACGGGCGGGGACTACCCACGACGATCACCGGGTGTGTGACCATACTCTGATGGATCGCTAACACCGCCGGTGTCCCCTTGTCTGGGTTAGCACTCAGTCCTGTCATGACTTCTGGTGACACCGCCAGCGTGTTTCTCGGCCGGGAAATCTCAGCCAGCACTGGTCTCTGCTGTGTACGTCTCCGGTACTGACACTCTTCCCATCCGATCTCTTGCAGACCTTCCTGTAATGGCGCCGGGAACGGTGGAGATGCTGGGGAAGGTGGAGGCGGGCCTTCTTTTCCCGCTCTTGTAAACGCTCCACCCCCAGTCTCACACATTAAATCGACCCAGCATAGGCGACTCTTCTTTTTCTCTGTACTGCCACCCTCTCCACATGTTTTCAGTAACATCTTAGGGCCAGCACCTCCCCTCTTTGGACGGCGTACTCTGTACTTCTTTTTCTTCGCCGGCCAACTCAGGGTCTTTCGTTTGGCGCCAATTCTTCGCGCGCTTGCTGTACTCGTGAAGACGGCGGCCATCTTACCGCCATCTCGTGCCCGGTCCAACGCCTTAGGCACCACTTGTTCTTCCCACCATGGAATCGGGACCCTTCGCCAATAATCCGGATCCTGCCGACTACGCCACATGTAACGGGGTGCCTCGGGGCTTGTAGTCGTGGCCCCTTTTCCTGTCAGGCTTACCCCCGGCTCCGCCGTCACTACTGGGACAGGGGATTGTTCTGTGGGGCAGAGTGTGGTGGAAAAGAGCATACTTTAAGCCGCAGGAAGACTCTTCAGGCAGGGATCAGATAAACCAAACGACATCTTTATTGCACAGAGTTTCACAGACAGCTCAATGCACGGATTTTGTAGCGCATGGTCACAATTCCTGTCCGGGGAAATCTTTCCTTGTTGTCTCCTCTAGTGGGGATGTGCCCGGCTACTCCACTTCACCTAGGCTCCCACTCTGGCTAACACAGACTGGACCCACACCAATTCTGCTTCACCCTTGAGGACACTTCTTCTCTTCTTCCCTTCTTTCTTTCTTTCTTTCTGCCCACTCAGCTCCACACTCTGCCCCTGGCTGTTCTTTCTCCCCCTTCCTGGAATCAACTGACTTCAACACACACACACACTTCTCTCTCTAAGCTGCCGGCTCCTCCTCTCTCCTGCCCTGTGTAATACTATTGTATGTTCTGAGGATCTCGATAGCGTTAGGGCAATGACAACCAGAGACGAGTTCTTGGTACAGAGATGTTTATAGTATGTAATCACGATAGGTACACAAACGGAACAAACACAGTAGAACAATAACACACGAAATACCTTCCCGGATCGGAGCGAAGGGAATTCCCGGGGCCACGCACCGGACTCCCCCAGGGAGACCACCAAGAGCGAACCCCTATACAGGGACTGTCTGGCAATCACCCCGGAAGGCCTAAATGCGCAGCAGCCGGGACACAAGGGGCAAGAGGTAAAGTCCAGAAGTGTCCGTACGGGATGATAGTCCAGAGTGGTTACGAACCAGAAGGAACCGGGCAGAAGTGCTGACCAAGGACGGCAGAAGGAGTCCGGGCACAGCTTGATGAAACCGGGTAAAGTCCAGAATCGGTGTCGGTTGTCTTTCAGGAGGATCCAAATGTCAATCAGGAAATAGGAGCAGCAAAGCAGGAGCACACAGCAAGCAGTATACTCAGGCACTGGACTAGACTTAGAGGCGGCCTTTTAAGCAGCTGGACAGGAAGTAGGGCAACGGAACAGCAAACTCCATGTTAACCGAGGGCAAGCTCTTTCAAAAGAGAACTGGAAATCCCGGATCCTGACACCCTGTTTCTATGGGGACAGCCGTCCCACCCGGGCTCTAGGGGAAAACCCACTGCACAGTAAAAACATGTTTATTAATAACATCAACAGTAACTACCCCAGAGTGAGGTATCTTCAGGGGGAAACTGCACCTCCTTGTAAGGGGTCTGCCCACCCCTTACAGCGGTGTCTCTCTCATACGGTTGGACTTTTGCCTTCAATCGGGACTTAGTTGTTTGGAAACCCGGAGGTCCCCTTCACTTTGGCAAATTACGGCGACTCCAAGCCTTGCCGGGATCCGAAAGGCCCCTGCCAATGGTGCTGGCCTCTCTTTGTGTACCGGTCCGGTACCGCTGGGCCACCACCCGTCCACGGTCCTTTCGGCAACTCCAATTGGCCACTCCTGCAGACGGTCACCGCCGTCTGCCAACCTTGCTGTCTCGCCCGGGGCACACACCCGGACGCTCTCAGTCAGTTTTGTTTGCTCTCCTACCACTTCACTCCTCACACTTTCGCCTCTCAAACTAATCTGCTTGGTTTTCCCGCCTCCAGGACTGTGAACTCCTCGGTGGGTGGAGACCAACCGCCTGGCTCCACCCCCTGGTGTGGACATCAGCCCCTGGAAGAGGACAACAAGGGTTTTGTGTCTGACCTTGATGTGCCTGCAGGGAATGTGGGGTGTGTTGTGGTGTTGTTCTCTGTGGCCCCTGGCTTGTCCAGGGCGACACAGACGCATTGACTTGCATGGCCGAGTGTGATACGATTTATAGATGAAAATCATGCATGTTGAAATTTTAACCTCTGACATCCAACATGTGCACAGCCCCATAAATTAACATTGGACTGAGTGCGATCTGATGCTTTTTGGATTGCACTTGGACTGAAAATCCGATCTGCAAATGTACACGGACATGTGTTCAGCCCCATAGACTATAATAGGTATGAGTTCCATCCATGAAAAATACAGATAGAAAGTGGTACTTGAAAAAGATCAGAATGCACGGACTGGCTGCGGCTCTCGCGACCCAAGCCTGACAGTTTCATATATATCTATGAAGCAGTCACGCACGGACCGCAATGCAAGGACTGGCCGCCGCTCTCCCGACCAGAGCATGACAGCTTCATATATTTCTATGAGGCAGTAACGCTCAGCACAGGACACCCACATCCAGTTGAGGTGTGCCGCCCCTGCAGCGGTCGAACTGCTCGGATCCGGGTTGTCGCTGTGGCTCGAGGGTCTCTGTCACAAACCACCGGGGGGGTCACTCAGAAATCCCCCGCGCTGGCTACCAGTACGTCACAATCGGGGGGTAACAAGTGGGGGTCACCCCTCCTTTATACCTCCCGACCGACAGACAGAGCACGTGACGCGCTCTCTAGCGCCCCTCTTATAGTCAGGCCAATTATGGAATTGCCCGACAATAAGCAAGGAGGCCGCTATACTACTTATGCCGATTATTGAAGGGTCCCCGGTGAGAGTAGGGTATATATTCCCCCGACCTCCGCGGGCGGAATATATAAAATCTCCCCGAATCTCACTGGCCTCCCCACAATAATCCTTGGCACAAACTCGCTGCCACCAACCGCTTCACGGTAACTATTAGCCGAACACACAGACGTGGGATTCAAGATCGAGATAACAGAACAGCCCAAGATTAATTATATAATTTAATCAGCCTAAAGCACACTAGAAACTACAATATATACAATAGGGAATCTACAGAATATACATATGTCAGAGTACAGTTACAGATAAAGCATGGTTTACAAACAGGTATGCAATTCAATCAGTTACCTTGTGCGTCTGGCCACAGGGAGGCGCTGTAGACCAGGTTTCTAGGAACTCCCACAGATGTTTCCTGCACGTGACCCCCAGCGAAAGAACCCTGGAAAATGGCCGAAGTAGGGTTATCAACCTGGGCAAATCCAGGTCCCCTCCTACCTTCGTGACCTCAGAGGGAGCACTGCTCCACCCCTGGCTGGAGTTATGGACAAAATCCACAACATGGAATATGGCCATAACTTTGCCTGGGAGCGTCGTAGGCGGACGCCAATGCTCTCATTGTGATAGTTATGAATTTAGCTACAGAACGAGGGGACTCATGACCTGTCTGCCAGTTCCCCATTGGCTGATATCACGCCTGGGGCATTTCCCAATGTCCTGCTCCCATAAAAAGGGTGTGCCGGCATCGTCCGCATGCGGAGACACCATTTTTATGGTTGCCATATTTATCGGAAATATGGCTTGCGAGATATGAACCATTTTTTACTGGAGTCGTTCTGTCTAGCTAGTTCCATAGCCTTGCTAATGAGATACAACTCTTGTTACAGGGTGACGGCAGGGAGTCATCCTGTGTCCATTGTTCCCACACCACCTCATCTCCATATCACAGGAGATGGCCATGGGATTTGTTGCTAAACCAGTTGTGTGAAGGAAAGGGGGGGTGACACCAGGAGAGGGCTTCCTGACATACTTGAATATCAGGATTTATCGTCATATCTCCGGATTTACCTCACACCTCCCCCCTTTTGAGGGCGCTAGGGGGCAGCACACTCCGGTGTTCCCCCGTGCGCCCGTCCGCGACCTCTCCTTGTCGGGACAGCCCGTCTGCGTTACCGTGGTCACGGCCCCTTTTGTGGCGAATGGTGAAGTTGTATTGCTGGAGCGCAAGGCTCCATCGCAACAATCGCCCATTCGTCCCAGAGACGGTGTGCAACCAGCTGAGGGGATTGTGGTCCGTCTCCACGATGAAGTGGCGCCCGTATAGATAGGGTTGCAGACGCTGCAGGGCCCACACTATGGCCAGGCACTCCTTCTCCATTGTGGAATAGGCCACTTCCCTCGGTAACAGCTTCCGGCTCAGGTACAAGACTGGGTGCTCTTGGCTCGCAGAGTCCACCTGGCTGAGCACCGCACCGAGGCCGAAGTCACTGGCGTCGGTCTGTACTACAAACGGCCGCGTGAAGTCGGCTGCCTGTAGCACGGGCGGGCTGGACAGGGCGTCCTTTAGGGCCCGGAAGGCTGTCTCGCAGTCCATTGTCCAATCGACTGCAGAGGGCAGCTTCTTCTTGGTGAGGTCCGTCAAGGGCTTTGCCAGGCTACTATAGCATGGAACAAACCTCCTATAGTACCCAGCGGTCCCCAAGAAGGACATCACCTGCTTCTTGGTCCTGGGGGTGGGCCAGGATGCGATGGCCTCCACTTTCTCAGGCTCGGGCTTCAGTGTTCTCCCGCCTACCCGGTGACCGAGGTACTGGACCTCGCTCATGGCCAGCTGACACTTTCCCGGCTTGATGGTCAAACCTGCCCGGTGGATCCGCCTGAGCACCTGTGCTAGATGCTCTAGGTGGTCCTCCCAGGTGGGACTGAAGACGGCAATGTCATCTAGGTACGCGGCCGCGTACCCTTCAAGTCCCTTGAGCAGGGTGTTGACCATCCGCTGGAAAGTGGCAGGGGCATTCCTCATCCCGAATGGCATCACCGTGGACTCGTATAGTCCAAATGGGGTAATAAAGGCAGAGCGTTCCCTGGCCTTGCGAGTCAGGGGGATCTGCCAATATCCCCGGCTCAGATCCATGATGGTCAGGTACTGAGCCCCGGCCAACTGATCGAGCAGGTCATCGATGCGTGGCATTGGGTACGCATCGGCGACCGTGACAGCATTGAGCCCCCTGTAGTCCACGCAGAACCGAGTGGTTCGGTCCTTCTTAGGGACGAGGACTACAGGCGAGGCCCAAGCGCTGTTGGATGCCTGGATCACCCCCAGCTTCAGCATCTCGTCAATCTCCTGGCGCATGTGTTGCTGCACCTCCAGGGAGACCCGATATGCTGAACGCCGGATCGGGGGATGATCCCCAGTGTCCACGTGATGGACAGCCAAGTCAGTCCTTCCGGGCTGGTTGGTAAACAACCCCCGGAAGGGGTGTAGGGTGGCCCACAGCTGGGACCGTTGGTCCTCCAAGAGCTGGTGGCCAACCTCCACATCCTCAATGGATCCGCCTGCCCTAACCTGGGCTAGCATATCCAAGAGGGTTTCCGCTTCTCCCTCCTCGGGCAGGTTGCACACGGGGAGCGCACATGCCTCCCGCTCATGATGTGCCTTCATCATGTTCACATGGAAGGGCTTCCGCCTTCCACGGGCAGGGTCCAGGGTGACCAGGTACGTCACAGGGTTGAGCTGCTGGTACACGAGGTATGGGCCTTCCCAGGCTGCCTGAAGCTTGTCCTGTGGTACGGGGACCAGTACCCACACCTTTTGACCCACTTGGTAGGTCCTCTCACAAGCGTTCTGGTCGTACCAACGCTTCTGATCGGCCTGGGCTTGAGCCATATTGTCGTGTACCAGTTGCGTCAAGGCCTGCATTTTGTCCCGGAAGCGCATGACATACTCGATAACCGACACTCGAGGGGTGGCCAAATCCCCTTCCCAAGCCTCTTTCACCAGAGCCAGGGGGCCCCGCACACGTCGCCCGTACAGGAGCTCAAACGGTGAGAATCCTGTTGAGGCCTGTGGAACCTCCCGGTAAGCAAATAACAGGTGTGGGAGATACCGCTCCCAGTCACGCCCATGGGAGTCGACCAACATCTTAAGCATCTGCTTTAAGGTGCCATTAAACCGCTCGCACAGGCCATTAGTCTGTGGATGGTACGGGCTGGCCACCAGATGTCGCACCTGGACTTGCTTACAGAGGGCCTCCATCAGCTGGGACATGAATTGGGTCCCCCGGTCAGTGAGCATTTCCTGGGGAAAACCCACTCGGGAGAAAATCTCCAGCAATGCGGTGGCCACCTTGTCAGCCCGAATGGACGACAAGGCCACTGCTTCTGGGTACCGGGTGGCATAGTCCACTACCGTCAGTATGAAGCGTTTCCCGGAGCTGCTGGGGATGGCCAGCGGGCCGACCAGATCCACAGCCACCCTCCTGAAAGGCTCATCGATGATTGGCAGAGATACCAGTGGGGCTTTGGGGCGTGGCCCCGCCTTCCCCACTCTCTGACAGGTTTCACACGAACGGCAGTAGGCAGCCACATCGGCCCCCATTTTTGGCCAGTAGAAATGCTGGTTTAACCTGGCCTTGGTCTTAGCGATCCCTAGGTGTCCGGCCATCGGAATCTCATGTGCGATCCGCAACAACTCCGTCCGGAGCGGATAGGGTACCACCAACTGTCGGTCCCTGGGCCACGCCTCCGGTGAACCCTGCTGGACCGTGGCCCGGTACAGCCGTCCTTGGTCCCAGACCACTCGCTCCGGGTCCGAGTCCGAGGGAGGCTGTGCCGCCTGCTCCTTAAGAGCTTTCAGGCTGTCGTCAGCTTCTAACGCTGCCTGAAACCCCTGACTAGATGTGGCCAGAATCGACGAGACTGTCACATCTTCAGTCAGTACCCCGGGACCTGTGTCCTGGCCTCCACCTGACTCGGCTGCCACTTGGTCAGAAGGGGAAGAGCTATCGGACCTCCGGGAGGCCCCTTGGCTTCCAGCACTCCCACTGCGGGTGACAGCGGCCACAGCCGCTGCGACCGTGGGTCGTGCCTGCTCCTCCTCCGTTCCTGACCAAGTCGCCGGTTCAGGCAGACCTACCTGGCTTCCTGACACCCCGGTTGTGGGGGAACCATGCACCGAGATCTTACCTGGGAGCACTTCCGCTCCTGGACCGGCCCCAATCTCACCTGCCTGTTCCCCTCCTGCAGCAACAGAACCCCGCTGTGAAATCTCTGGGGACCCCACATTTGCTGTGGTAGCCCCCACCCCACACACTGGTCCTCCCCCTGCAGCACCCTGCTCTCTGCTTATCCCTGCAGAGGGCAACAGATCCCAGCTCACAGGCTGATTACTTGTAGAGGCATTGTCACACCTTTCTCTGACCCCCTCCCCTGTCACAGCTGCAGCTGAGTGTGTGTCTATGGTGTCTATGCAAGCAGAAATATCAGAGTTCACTCCCTCCTCCCTTACATCATTCATAGATAACACATTAACATTGTCCGGAGGCATGTCAGTACTGGCTGAAGGTTCAGCCCTTGGTTGGGGCCCAAACTGGGAGGTTATCTGCCCCAAATCTGTCCCAAGTAGCACGTTTGCAGGGATCCGATCAGTTACCCCCACCTCCCTCACCCCTCGCCCTGCGCCCCAGTCCACATAAATGTCAGCAACAGGCAGCGCCGGGTCAGTGCCTCCAATCCCGGAGACAGCGAGGGTTTTTCCAGGGATCAAGTCTTGGGGGGACACCATCTCAGGCCGCACCAGAGTCACCTCCGAGGCGCTGTCTCGCAGTCCTATGGTCACAGACCGGCCGACGGTGACAGGTTGGAAGCTGTCCAGGGACCTACCACCACCCCCAACCACACAATACACCTTGGGCGGCCCTTGGGACGGGGACGGAGCCGGGGCCTTGGGACGCTGAGGGCACATGGCCTTGAAGTGTCCAGGTAGGTTGCACTGGTGGCACCGTCTTGGTTCTGCCACGGGCCTGGAGAGGGGAGTTGAGGGGGACACCCCCTGCAGTCTAGGGGCAGGTGGGGCAGTCGCAGAATTCATCTTACCCCCTCTCCAGGTGCTGCTGGTGGCCGCTCTCCTGGCCTCAGGGGCCCGGTTGTTGGTGTAGTCATCGGCAAGGGCAGCTGTAGCCGTGGACCCCTTTGGCTTCTGGTCTCGGATGAACTGGCGGAGATCCTCAGGGCAGTTCCACAAGAGTTGCTCCGTGATGAACAAGTCCAGGATCTCCGGTCCGGTGGAAAGCTGCAGGCCTTGGGTCCAGTGGTCGGCAGCTCGGGCAAGTGCCCGCCGGTGGTCAGCCCAGGAGTCCTTTGGTCCCTTCTGTAGGCTCCGGAACTTCTTGCGGTAGGACTCTGGAGTGAGGTTGTACTGTTGGATCAGGGCCCGCTTGATGGTGTCGTAGCCCTGATCTGCCTCAGCAGGCAAGTCCCCAAGGATATCCAGGGCCTTACCCCTTAAACGGGGGGTCAGGTATTTGGCCCACTGGTCCTTGTCCAGATGGTGCTGCAAGCAAGTCCGTTCAAAAGCAGTCAAGAAAGAGTCCAAGTCTCCATCCTTCTCCAGCACTGGGAAGTCCTCAACACGGACCTTTGGAAGTTTGGTGTCTCGAAGGTCACATGTGGCTGATGAGGGCCGGAGCTGAGCTAGCTGCAGCTGGTAGTCACGGTCTGCCTGTCGCTCTCGCTCTTCACGCGCTGCCTGCCGCTCTCGCTCCGCAGCCTCACGCTCTGCGTGCCGCTCCGCAGCCTCAGCGTCACGCGCTGCCTGCCGCTCTGCCCTGCGCTCTGCCAGGAGTTCCTTGTAGCCCTTCTGGTCTCCAGCCTGGAGAAGGGCCATAGCCATTTGAAGAAGGCTATCCGAGCCTCCCAGGCTCGGTGGAATGGCACGTGGTGATCTGCGGCACGCTGCAGAGCTAGGCGATTCACTGTCCCTTTCAGAGCGGAGGGCTGGCATCTGGCTCGTTGAGGAACCTTGGGTGAGCTCCTCCTCATCTTGTCCAGCAGTGCCAGGTTGCGCAATGTCCTCGGCAGAACGGTTTTCTGGCGTCGAGCTCCTGGAGGACTCGTGGGCAACCTCCTCATTGCTGTCCACAGCACCGTCCTCCCTCTCTTCGGCTCCTGCCTTAGCATTGGCCAGTTGCATAGCTCTGCTCCTGGTGCCATCAGCCATTCTTGCAGACTTTTGGTCACTGACACAGAACTGACACCTGATGCCTCCACACACCTTACAGTATCTGCACTCTGACACTCTAGTGTTGAGCTGGTCTGAAGACCCCAGCAGCCACAGCTGCTGCAGGCAGTCTTTAGTGTCTGGGAGTATGGGTCTCACACTCACACACACTATTATCTCGATCCCACCGCTATGCCACCAATATGTCACAAACCACCGGGGGGGTCACTCAGAAATCCCCCGCGCTGGCTACCAGTACGTCACAATCGGGGGGTAACAAGTGGGGGTCACCCCTCCTTTATACCTCCCGACCGACAGACAGAGCACGTGACGCGCTCTCTAGCGCCCCTCTTATAGTCAGGCCAATTATGGAATTGCCCGACAATAAGCAAGGAGGCCGCTATACTACTTATGCCGATTATTGAAGGGTCCCCGGTGAGAGTAGGGTATATATTCCCCCGACCTCCGCGGGCGGAATATATAAAATCTCCCCGAATCTCACTGGCCTCCCCACAATAATCCTTGGCACAAACTCGCTGCCACCAACCGCTTCACGGTAACTATTAGCCGAACACACAGACGTGGGATTCAAGATCGAGATAACAGAACAGCCCAAGATTAATTATATAATTTAATCAGCCTAAAGCACACTAGAAACTACAATATATACAATAGGGAATCTACAGAATATACATATGTCAGAGTACAGTTACAGATAAAGCATGGTTTACAAACAGGTATGCAATTCAATCAGTTACCTTGTGCGTCTGGCCACAGGGGGGCGCTGTAGACCAGGTTTCTAGGAACTCCCACAGATGTTTCCTGCACGTGACCCCCAGCGAAAGAACCCTGGAAAATGGCCGAAGTAGGGTTATCAACCTGGGCAAATCCAGGTCCCCTCCTACCTTCGTGACCTCAGAGGGAGCACTGCTCCACCCCTGGCTGGAGTTATGGACAAAATCCACAACATGGAATATGGCCATAACTTTGCCTGGGAGCGTCGTAGGCGGACGCCAATGCTCTCATTGTGATAGTTATGAATTTAGCTACAGAACGAGGGGACTCATGACCTGTCTGCCAGTTCCCCATTGGCTGATATCACGCCTGGGGCATTTCCCAATGTCCTGCTCCCATAAAAAGGGTGTGCCGGCATCGTCCGCATGCGGAGACACCATTTTTATGGTTGCCATATTTATCGGAAATATGGCTTGCGAGATATGAACCATTTTTTACTGGAGTCGTTCTGTCTAGCTAGTTCCATAGCCTTGCTAATGAGATACAACTCTTGTTACAGGGTGACGGCAGGGAGTCATCCTGTGTCCATTGTTCCCACACCACCTCATCTCCATATCACAGGAGATGGCCATGGGATTTGTTGCTAAACCAGTTGTGTGAAGGAAAGGGGGGGTGACACCAGGAGAGGGCTTCCTGACATACTTGAATATCAGGATTTATCGTCATATCTCCGGATTTACCTCACAGTCTCCGGACCCAGGGGCTTGCGGCCACTCTTAAATGTGGTGTGCGGTAACGAGGATTACCACCGCTGCCGGTGGGAGTACCTGTGGGAGATGGAATGGGGCAGCCAGATGACGTTTCCCTCCATGGGTAGGGAAGGCCCCGGAATCTGGATAGTGGGGTGTAGGGGAGCGCAGGGCTTGTTGGAAGCAGGGGGAGAACCGTGTATTCACTCAGGCAGCATCGGTGATGAAAAGCAGACTCTGACAACAAGGTAAACCAAGTCTCTGGGTGCCGCTGCCCTCTTGGGGGAGCCTGTCCGGGTATCTGTCCCCTATAGTTCTGCCGGGTGGTCCGGAGACTGCCTCCGTGCACAAATTAGAAGTGTTTGAGTGGCCCGTAGGCATAAAGCTGTCCGGCTCTCTACTGCTGGTAGTGGAGCTGTGCTCTCAAGGGCTCACGCTTGGGATTTCTGTGGGCTGCATGGGTTGTAAAGCCCTATCCCCCTTGTTGCGCTAGTGCCCCTGGTCTCTGAGCTTCGTGGGGACAGTCCATAAAGTCACTATCCTCTGCAGGTTAATTGCAGGGTTGCTTGATGCTACTCTCCGACCTAGGGTCCAGTACCCTGCCGTGCTTTCGGTCCCAGACCGGTTATTGGACTTCAGCTGCTGACTGTCCTCCAAGAATAGTGTCGCGGGCGGAGGAGGGGACGCTGCGCTCTCCCACTGCTCGGGTCCGGCTGCTGCTGCTCGGCGGTGGCTCGAGCGGTGGGCCGGATCCCGGGGACTCGAGCGGTGTTCCTCGCCCGTGAGTGAAAAGGGGAATGGTTTTGGGGGTTTATTGTCCATGACGCCACCCACGGTTGTGGTGAAGTTGTGACACCACCGCTGCTCTGGACGGGGATCCCGGGAGCGGTGACAGGGAGCAGCTCGGATGTTGTTTTCTCCCCTCCGTGGGTAGGGGGTTGGTTGTCCCGGGGCCCGGTGAGGTGTAGGGATGGATGGCAGGCGGGTTACGGGGCCTGGTGGGGTGCAGGGTCGCGGGGGCAGCGCTGTGCCGCACGGCACGGTGGTACTCACTCAGCCAATGATGTACACAGAGTCTCCGGTAAAACAAACGGCTGCATGGACGGGTCCCACAGACGGCTGCGGTGTTGTTTCTCCCGGCACGTTGATGGTGACTGCCTTTCCCTGCACCTGTGTAGTGTAAACGGTTCCAATGGGTTCCCACTGGTATCCCGCTCCCCAGCTTTGAAGGTTGCTGAAGGAGCCCCTTTTGCCCGCAGGCTCTGGCCCTGGGAACTGTAGCCTTGGCGGTGACTGTGTTTCCCTCTCTCGGTTGGAATGTTGCTTTCTGTCGGGACTTGGTTGCTGGGAAACCCAGGAGGTTCCCTTCGCTAATGGATTTGACAATTTCAACGGCGACTCCTAGCCTTGTCGGGGTCCGTAAGCCCTGCCGGTTGGTGCTGGCTTCTCTTTGCGTACCGGTCCGGTACCGCCGGGCCACCGCCCATCCATGGTCCTTACGGTTGGCTCCGATTGGCCTCTCCTGCAGACGGTCACCACCGTCTGCCAACCCTGCTGTACTGTCCGGGCCACACACCCGGACCAACTTCAGATCGCTCCACTGCTACTTCACTTCCTCTCTCCACTCCTCTCCAAACTCTACCTGAAACTCAACTAACTGTTTTTCCCGCCTCCAGGACTGTGAACTCCTCGGTGGGCGGGACCAACCGCCTGGCCCACCCCCTGGTGTGAACATCAGCCCCTGGAGGTGTGACGCCCTGGGCAAGCCAGGGGTCACAGGTCACAACACCACACACACCCCACATCCCTGCAGGAACACCAAGGTCAGAACACAAATCCTTGTTGCCTTCCTCCAGGGGCTGATGATCACACCAGGGGGTGGAGCCAGGCGGTTGGTCTCCACCCACCAAGGAGTTCACAGTCCTGGAGGCGGGAAAACCAGGCAGATTAGTTTGAGAGTTGAAAGTGTGAGGAGTAAAGCTAAGGAAGTAGAAGGAGGGAAAATAGTGAAAGAGGAAAAGTGACAGTTTGAAAGCCTGAAGTTGGTCCGGGTGTGTGCCCCGGACTGAGACAGCAAGGTTGACAGACGGCGGTGACCGTCTGCAGGAGAGGCTGATCGGAGGTTGCCGAAAGGACCGTGGACGGGTGGTGGCCCGGCGGTACCGGAGCGGTATACAAAGAACATTCAGCACCAGTGGCAGGGGCCTTTCGGATCCCGGCAAGGCTAGGAGTCGCCGAATTTGCCAAATCCGTCAGTGAAGGAGACCTCCGGGTCTCCCAGCAACAAAGTCCCGACTGAAGGCAACCGTCCAACCGTGAAAGGGGAGACACCGCCACCGCCAAGGCACCAGTTTCCCAGCGCCTGCGGGCAAGAGTGGGGCTCCTCTGGCCCATATCCAAGTCGGGGAGCGGGTTACTGGTGGGAATCCATCGCTACCAAAGACTATACTTAGGTGCAGGGAAGAGACCGTCACCGTTAACTGCAGGGTACATCAGCACCGCAGCCGTCCGAGGGACCCGTCCAACCAGCCGTTTGTTTACCGTGAACTGTGTCATCATCCTTGGGCTGAGTGAGTACCTCCGTGCCGTGCGGCACAGCACTGCCCCTGCGTCCCTGCACCTCCACAGGCCCCATAACCCGCCTGTCCACCAACCTAACCCCCGTCATCGGGCCCCGGGACCACCAAACCCCCTACCCACGGAGGGGCAAACCAACATCTAGCTGCTCCATACCACCACTCCCGGGATCCCCAGACAGAGCAGCGGTGGTGTCCACACAATCACCACAACCGTGGGTGGCGTCACGGACATTAATCAAATCCCCCACCAACAATCCCCCTTTCACTCACGGGCGAGGAGTGCCGCTCGAGACCCCCGGGATCCGGCCCACTGCTCGAGCCACCACAGAGCAGCAGCAGCCGGACCCGAGCAGTGGGGTGAGCGCAGTGTTGACACCCTCCTCCCCACCCGCGACAGAGGGAGGCAACAAGGGTTTTTGTCTGACTTCGATGTGCCTGACCGGGGTGTGTTGGTGTAGTGCTTGTGACGTCCTTGCTTGTCCAGGGCGCCACAATAGGTCTAGGCACCCAGTCCCAATACTCCGACTCCTCCGGGCCCAGACCACTGTCTGCAACCCAACCTTTAACTCCACGGCAGCCACACACTCCCCAGCCTCTCGCTGCTCGAGGGGTACCACTGCTCTGTCTTACTTCCCAACCACTAGTTTGCCTGACTCCTAGGTGGGCGGAGCTATTTCAGCTTAGCAGCCCACTGGTGTGTCCGACAGGGTGTGGTGTGAGGTGTGGTTTGAATTTTGGATGCTGATGGAGGCACTATAGGTTGGGAACCCAGAACCATGGGGGGTTGAGTTCTGCACTAAGAGGTAAAGAGCGTGCAGTACCCTGTGACGCCCTGACTAGTCCAGGGGTGTCACACATGCACAGATCGCAATGCAAGGACTGGCCGCGGCTCTCCCAGTTAGAGCCTGACAGCTTCATATATTTCTATGAGGCAGTCATGCTCGACACAGGAGACCCGCGGCCAGTCCATGCACAGACCGCAATGCAACAGACTGGCCGCGGATTGTGACACATAAGGAGAAATCTTAAGTGAAATTCCCTTTCTTTCAGGAATATTTTCATCCCCTTTGTGCTATAATTAGATAGGACCTAATACCTCTATACATGCGGTGATGCATGGTGGTAGCACCATAGCAGGTTGTCTATGTAGGTGGTCCTCAATTATGGATTTCAAACTCCTCTCCAAGCCTGTGTGATATTTTATAGACATGACATTACCAGACATCTGTAAAGAAACAATAAGTTGGAAGCGAGACTGTAACGACAAGACTTGTCATCGGTCTATTAATCAGTTCCAGGACCGAGGCTCTCCAGCACCGCTCTCATTTACTGACTCCATATATTCCTCTTTCATGCTAATTCTCGATACAAGTATCTCTTCAACATGTCAACACTTCCAAATGTCACTTTTCTTTCAGTCCCCGTGCCCTTCCCCCTAAACCCTGATTGGTATTATTGTTGTCAACAAAATAGTGACAATAGCTTCACATATGAGGAATAATAGAGACAGGTGCTGCCACGGATCACTGTCCACGAGTGCATACACCTGCATGGGGTGCGAGATTTATTTCAGGTGTAGAGTATGATCCAAGACGTCGCTAGTATTCTACTTCTCACTATGTTAATTGCATAGGACGTCATTTTTAGAATAAATGGATAATATTTTACGGAAATGCATTTGAGGGGTGTTGAAGCACTTAAGCGGGCTTTACACGCTACGACATCGCTAATGCGGAGTCGTTGGGGTCACGGAATTCGTGACGCACATCCGGCCGCATTAGCGATGCCGTTGCGTGTGACACCAATAAGCGATTTTGCATCGTTGCAAAAACGTGCAAAATCGCTAATCGGCGACACGGGGGTCCATTCTCAAATCTCGTTACTGCAGCAGTAACGAGTTTGTTCCTCGTTCCTGCGGCAGCACACATCGCTTCGTGTGACGCCGCAGCAACGAGGAAGCTGGGGCGGGCGGGATGTTACGTCCCGCTCATCTCCGCCCCTCCGCTGCTATTGGGCGGCGGTTCAGTGACGTTTCAGTGACGTCGCTGTGACGCCGCACGGACCGCCCCCTTAGAAAGGAGGCAGTTCGCCGGTCACAGCGACGTCGCCGGACAGGTAAGTATGTGTGACGGGTGTGGGCGATGTTGTGCGGCACGGGCAGCGATATGCCCGTGTCGCGCAACAGATGGGGGCGGGTACCCACACTAGCGATATCGGGACCGATATCGCAGTGTGTAAAGTAGCCTTTAGAGCGTGTAGACCCCCGTAATGCACTTCCAGGGTTATTTGCATGTGTCTTCAAAGGTTGATTTCTCAGCGCTGGCACATGGGATTATTACAAGACAGGTATCATTTATATTGCCGTACTAGCTGTAGTACCCGGCGTTGCCCGGGATAGTAACTAAAGGCCGATTTACAAGCAGCGATATCGCTATCGATATCACTAGCGTGCGTACCCGCCCCCGTCGGTTGTGCGTCACGGGAAAATCGCTGTCTGTGGCTCTTAACATCGCTAGCACCCGTCACACGGACTTACCTGCCTAGTGACGTCGCTGTTGCCGGTGAACCGCGTCACTAAGCGGCCGCCCAATAAAAGCGGAGGGGCGGAGATGAGCGGGACAAACATTCCAGCTACCTCCTTCCTTCCTCATTGCGGCCGGCCGCAGGTACGAGGTTGTTCCTCGTTCCTGCGGTGTCACACGTAGCGATGTGTGCTGCTGCAGGAACGAAGAACAACCTGCGTCCTGCTACACCAACGATATTTGGGAAGTGGACAGTGTGTCAACAATCAACGATAAGGTAAGTAAAATTGCTCGGTAACGGTCGTTAGTGCGTTCCACACGCAACGACGTCGCTAACGAGGCCGGATGTGCGTCACGAATTCGTGACCCCAACGACATCACGTTAGCCATGTCGTTGCGTGTAAAGCGGCTTTTAGTGTCTTTCTGTCTCTCCCAATTTCCCTCTCTCCCTGTCTTTTACCCTCTCTGTCTGTCTGTGTTTGTCTGTCTTTGTATCTCTGTCTTGCTGCCTGTGTTTGTCTCTGTGTCTTTCTATCTCTGTCTGTCTCTGTCTCTCTGTTTGTCTCTCTCTGTCTCTCTTTGTCTGTCTCTTTCTGTTTGTCTATCTCTGTATTTCTCTGTGTCGCTCTCTGTCTCTGTCTCTGTCTGTTTCTGTGTCTCTGTCTGTCTGTCTCTCTCTGTCTGTCTTTCTCTGTCTCGCTCTATCTCTTTCTCTGTCTGTCTCTATCTATCTTTGTCTTTCTCTACAGAAATCACATTACCTTGCACAGAAGCTTCTTATACTAAGAATGTCCTTCGTTGCCTATAGCAACCAATCACCGCTGCTATTAATGACCTGTAGCTCCCAGATCCATTGACTTTAATGTAAGCAGGTTTTTTGGCGAATAATTGTAAAGCACGGCTTTTAATTTTCCCTCAAAATATAGTCTATAACATTCCCTGAGTCAAATGAGGTGTCTCTGCAAAATTTCGTGATTGTAAAAGCCACGGTGTGGATTCCTTTAGCGGACATACACACACACACACACACACACATACATACACATACTTACACACACACACACACACACACACACACACACACACACACTCAGCTTTATATATTAGATTAGGTCCTATACATCCATAGCACTGGTTTCAGTAGTAAATCATTTGGTAAGATTCTGTTTAATCATTGTATAAGGAAAAGTTCTCTAGCTCTCTAATATACTTTGTTCTTCAGATTTTTAAAAATCTCTGTATTATGCACCTGTCTCCCCTCCAGGGTCGGGTTCTGCTCTCTTTCTTATGGCCGGCGTCATTTGGTCTGCTTCAAGTCGGGTTTCACAAGTTGCCCTGCATACCTGAGTGACATCTTCATCTTCAGCTTTGAAGGCTGGAGTCACACTTGTGTGTAACTCTCTTGAGGATCGCATCACACTGTCCGGACCGGCCGGCGGCTCTCCTGACTGGAGTATGCAGCTGCATAGAAATACATACAGCTAACCCACTCCTGTCAGGAGAACCGCCGGCCGATCTGGGCAGTGCAATGCGATCCTCGAGCGAGTTACACGCAAGTGTGACTCCAGCATAAGTCTGATTCTGACACACCTGTGTATCTGAGTACTGACTAAGCTAAGTATTCCGTTACTGTGCGTTTTGTAGTTTGCCACAATCTACTTCCTTCAGCTGTAATTATCTCTTTTGTGCTTTCTGTAGACCTGTGATTACCCCATCGTTTACTGTAAGCATTATCGACTCCTCTCCACAGACTTTTCCCATTAGGGGTGCTTCACACACAGCGAGCTCGCTGCCGAGATCGCTGCTGAGTCACGCTTTTTGTGACGCAGCAGTGACCTCATTAGCGATCTCGCTGTGTGTGACACTGAGCAGCGATCTGGCCCCTGCTGCGAGATCGCTGCTCGTTACACACAGCCCTGGTTCGTTTTCTTCAAAGGCGCTCTCCCACTGTGACACACAGATCCTGTGTGTGACAGCGAGAGAGCGACAAATGAAGCGAGCAGGGAGCAGGAGCCGGCGTCTGACAGCTGCGGTAAGCTGTAACCAAGATAAACATCGGGTAACCAAGGTGGTTACCCGATATTTACCTTGGTTACCAGCCTCCGCAGCTCTCACGCTGCCTGTGCTGCCGGCTCCGGCTCTCTGCACATGTAGCTGCTGTACACATCGGGTTAATTAACCCGATGTGTACTGTAGCTAGGAGAGCAAGGAGCCAGCGCTCAGTGTGCGCGGCTCCCTGCTGCCTGCACACACAGCTAAGCGGTGTGCGCTGGTAACTAATGTAAACATCAGGTAACCATACCCGATGTTTACCTTAGTTACCAGTGTCCGCAGCTTCCAGACGCCGGCTCCGTGCAAGCGCAGCGTCGCTTGCACGTCGCTGCTGGCTGGGGGCTGGTCACTGGTCGCTGGTGAGATCTGCCTGTTTGAAAGCTCACCAGCGACCATGTAGCGATGCAGCAGCGATCCTGACCAGGTCAGATCGCTGGTCGGATCGCTGCTGCATCGCTAAAGTGTGAAGGTACCCTTACTATCATGAGGAGAATAAAACTGTGGAGAGTAGAACAATAGGGTCTTACCAGGCAAACAGTAGGCTAGTGAAAAGTAGAAAATTCACCTAGAGGGGTTGTGAAAGTCACAATTCCGGTAATCTCGTAGTATGCAGGTGAACAGCTGCAGCCCTGAGTAGAGTCAAATGGATACAGGAGAAGAAAAGAGGTGTCTCGACACGCTATAGGGTACTTTACACGCTGCGACATCGCTAGCGATCTCATTAGTGATGTGAAATTCTAGATCGCAAGTGCGATCTAGAATTTCACATCGTTAACGAGATCGCTAACGAGATCGTTAACGAGATCGCTAGCGATGTCGCAGTGTGTAAAGTACCCTTATCACCAACCAGTCGATGTGAATAAATTATTCTATGTCTTTATTCAATTCCACAGGTCAACGCGTTTCGGATATTGCAGGCTTCTTCCTCAGGACATCAAGCAAAGGACATAAATAATCTCAGATTATTTTGAGCACCATCTCTGAAGATTATATATAAAAATCTGAAATAAAATCAGAAACTATGCAAAAAGTTTTCCAAATAAAATATTATTTATTAAGTCAAATTTAAAAGTCAAATATCATATCAGATATAAAAAAGCAGAGGCTCCACGATCTGACCACTGGAATTTGGTGGAAAAATAAGTCGCTGTCAGATGATTCTGTCTCCCTCATAAAGAAAAAAGGAGTGATTGACCGAGCCTGCGTCTGGGGTCTCGGAAGAGGGAGCTGTCAGTAAAACAATCGCATGGCCGACAGCTACCTAATGTGTATGGGGGGCTAATGAGAAGGGGTGAGTGCCTGCAGAACCCGACCTGGCTTCTACATGTATTCAGGGGTCTGATTTGGGTCTGTATTTGCTTAAGGGGTCTGGTTTAATTTTTGGATGTAATGAAGGGGTCATAATTACTACGTCAAGTTGAAAGTGTCCCATATAAATGGGCAAGTAAAGAAAAAACTTTGCACGATGCACAAAGTTTGTCTGTTCTTCATGTGTTGGCAAAGTAGCTTTAGGTCTTATCTTATGAGGGTCCATGATTCTGGGGTTTCCGGTAAAAGCCTTACAGCAACTACTTGATCAGACGTGTATGAAATTCCCACCTGTTTGTCTCAAGGATATGACCTATGAGAGTATTGAACCGGCCATATCCTTTATAGCCTATGAATACTTTTAGGGATTATCATTTTCACTCTGGACCCAAATGACGTCACCCTTGTCTCTAATTTCCTCCACCGTCCATAGAAACATCTATGGAATCTGAGCTTTCTCACACGGACAAACTTGTTTCAGGCACCGAGGCCATTCCCTTCTTCCCTAATGGGCGAGAGTATTTTACCCCCCCCCAGCCCGCCCCGGGGCAAACAATGCGTTAAGTGAGTAACTGAGCAGGCCAGTTTGTTTTTTTCACGTCCTTGTATCCTGATTTTCCAGATTATGGAAAAAAATCTTTTGTCTTTCTTTATGGCTCCTTTACCTAATCAATAAGACTTCAATTTGCTCTTTGTTTGGGTCTTTCATGGGAAATCTTTACTTACAAAGTTTATCTCCTTGTGCTGCAGATAGGATGCCTATTAATAATGGGACATGAGCTGGTTAAAGAATATCTCCTTATCAAAGCTGTAAACATGAGAAGTTAAGATCAGCACCTTGTGCGGCCATTAGTCAGAGGGCGATGACCCCGATAACAGCAATGAAGAAGTAAAAAGAAAATAAGGAGCAGAAAGAGCCCTATGGCAAAGCCAATGAAAGCCCCCCCCCCCATCATACACTTAAGCGGGCTTTACACACTGCGATATCGGTCCCGATATCGCTAGTGTGGGTACCCGCCCCCATCTGTTGCGCGACACGGGCAAATCGCTGCCCGTGCCGCACAACATCGCCCAGACCCGTCACACATACTTACCTGCCCGGCGACGTCGCTGTGACCGGCGAACCGCCTCCTTTCTAAGGGGGCGGTCCGTGCGGCGTCACAGCGACGTCACTGAGCGGCCGCCCAATGGCAGCGGAGGGGCGGAGCTGAGCGGGACGTAACATCCCGCCCACTTCCTTCCTTCCGCATAGCGGCCGGGAGGCAGGTAAGGAGAGCTTCCTCGTTCCTGCGGTGTCACACGGAGCGATGTGTGCTGCCGCAGGAACGAGGAACAACCTCGTTACTGCTGCAGTAACGATTTTTGAGAATGGACCCCCATGTCACCGATGAGCGATTTTGCACGTTTTTGCAACGATGCAAAATCGCTCATCGGTGTCACACGCAACGGCATCGCTAATGCGGCCGGATGTGCGTCACCAATTCCGTGACCCCAACGAGTTCGCATTAGCGATGTCGCAGCGTGTAAAGCCCCCTTTAGCATTTCTTCTTTGCTCGACTGAGCTCTTCTGATGGACTGGGCTGGCTCCAGGCACCATGAGTCCCCCTCTCTACTTTCATTTTTTTTTTGCCTTGGCATCTAAGAACTTTAACTTTTTTTTCCTCCCATCAACCTATCCATATGAGGTCTTGTTTTATTTTTTTTTATTTTTGTAGGGAAGGACTCCAAACATTTGATTACATAAAATACCGAAAAGTGCAGGAGAAAAAAACCCAAAACACTATTGTAATATTTGGCTTTTGTTTTTCCAAAGTTCACTTTATGGTATTGTAGTGGGTGGGCCTACCCCCTACTAGTTTAACATAGTTACCTGGCACTGTGATTATTAAAAATGTTGAATTTTATGTTTTTATGTGATGTGTGAGGGCACCCCCTATTGGGCCGGGTGGGACGGCTGTTGCCACCGGGGAGGAGGAGTCGGCCGGATATCTAGGCTAGGTCTGAGTGTGTGTGGGGTAGAGAGATCCTGGTCAGCGGAGTGCGAGCATCTGCAGCGGCAAGTGCGATTGTGTGAGCGTAACATCAAGGGACACCAGAGGAGGAGGAGGTGGACGTAACCTCAGAGCCTATTCTGCCGGTGTGGGTCCGGTGTATGCTTGGCTGAATAGTGGGTGTCCCGAAGGAAGTAGAGTACGGAGGGCATATCCCCACCCGAGGTGACGTTTGGTCAGAGTGTCCCCAGCTCCACTAATATTGCCGTGATCCGCTGACCGGAGTGGCTTTTACCGGAGTGTCTGTCAAGCTGTGAGATCCGGGACAGCAGTGTGTGCACTTGGGCAGAGTGTGAGCGAAACAGCACGGGACACCGGAGATAAGGAGGTGGACGCAACCTCAGAGCCTATTCTGCCGGTGTGGGTCCGGTGTATGCTTGGCTGAATAGTGGGTGTCCCGAAGGAAGAAGAGTACGGAGGGCATATCCCCACCCGAGGTGGCGTTTGGTCAGGGTGTCCCCAGCTCCACTGAAAGTCTGCAACTGCCTGCTTCTTTACTGTCTGCTGTCCGGATTATTGGACTGTGTTGAATAAATGTTCTCTTTTATTGCATTCAACTCTTGCCTGAAGTCTATTTGTGTAATGGAGAACGAAGACACTGACACACACTGTTTTATTCCTAAAGAAGTGATGAAGACAGGGATGTGCCTGCACCATAGTGCTGCCACGACTACACAGCCAGAGGCCTCCCTGCCTGGTCACTTCATGTGGCGTAGTCGGCAGGATCCAAGTCCCTTGCCGGAGAACCAGGAGTCTGAAGACCAAGTAGTGCCTGAAGCACGGAATTCGGACGAGGAAAGAAGAGTTCCAGTCCCACGGTGGGAGGAAGAAGTGCCCAAGGCGTTGGACCGGGCACAAGATGGCGGCAAGGAGGCCGTTATCTGTGAGGAAGAAAGGGCGCGAAAAGTTGGCGCCGAAAGAAGAGCCTGGGGCTGGCCGGCGCCGAAGAAAAAGGACAGAGTACTTCGCCCAAAGAGGGGAGGCGCCAGCTCCAGGGCATTGAAGACTAAGAAAAGGAAAAAGAAGTACCTCGGCGGAGGAGTCAAGATGATGCGTGAGGCTGGGGGTGGAGTCTGTTCAAAAGCGGGAAACGAAGACCCGCCTCCACTTCCTCCAGTCTCAGTGTCGACATCACCGCCATTACCCGTGATTGTTGAGATGGAGAACTTTGGGCAGCCTGCGGAGTTGGCGACGACCATGGCCCTCATCAGCCTTGGCCGAGGCCGACCCCGGTTTGCCCCTGCTAACGAGGCCGCGATAGCGGATCTCCCTATTGGGCCGGGAGGCTCTACAAGACCGGACAAGGTCTCTTGGAAGACCTCGTGGGACGCTCAAACCGGGAGCACCATTACGGAAGTGAAGGCGACCTATGCTACCCCGCCCATGCCAAGCCGTCCGGGAGTTGCTGTTTTCCCTTGGGACACCCCGCAGCTTAACGCCGCTGCCACACCATTTGTTCCGGTGCCGGAGTCGGCCGAAGAGTTAGCCGAGCGTCTAGAGGAGGACCACCTGGGCTTCTTCTGGGACCCAGTCATCGCCCCGCCGGAGAGGGCGCGTCCCAGTGTTCCGCCCCCGAAGCCTGATCCCGTCCGGGAACGGCTCATGGCTGAGACCATAGTCCGGGAAATGCTGTCCGGCCCCGGTGGAGAAGATCTGGCTCAGCAGTTCGTGACCGGGGTGGTTGTCAAATTCAACCAGCAGGAGGGGTATGGATTCATCCGTGAAGTAGAGACCGGGGATGACTACTTTTACAACCGAGTTCACCTGGATGTAGAAGGACTCCCCAAGCGACTCCATACCCTGTGGCCGGGCGAGAAAGTCAGCTTCTTGCCGGACAAAGGCAGCCGCGGTCTGTTTGCGGTGTGTGTTTCCCGCATGCCCACCACCCGGGAAGCGGAGCAGTGGCAGGAGGAGATTGCGTGGGAGGAGCAGCAAGAGCGACGACAGAGCCGTACCAGACCGGTCGCGCCTCCTCCATCCCGGCGTGTACCGACGGCTGCCCCGGAAGCAGAGGCAGAGCCAGCCCTCGATCCGGAGAGGCTTCCACCCGTGGTGGCGGTGACGCAAAATGTCAACAACAGGCCAGTTTTTATGCTGGACGCGTCGCCCGCCGCACCACCACCGTCCCGTGCGGAGACGCCATCACCACCAAGAGGTGCTGCAGCAGCTGTGCCGGAGGAGCCGTGCTACGCTCCGGTGACTTTCAGGCGGATCCGCCGCCAGCCAGGACAAACTCTGGGGGCCTATATCCAGGCTCAAGCGGAAGAATGGAAGAGAGCCTGGCCCCCAGAGTAAGCTGTTCGCTCCAGCACCTGTTAAGACCGGGATGGTTGTAAACCGGCAGAAAGTTGTTTTTTGGTTGGAAAGTTTCACGGGCCTGTTGCCCTTCAGCAAAGACCGGGAGCGCTATTGAAGCCTCCGGGCACCTTCAGCAAAGACCGGGAGCGCTATTGAAGCCTCCGGGCGCTATCCAGAGACCGGGAGCGCTGTTGCGCCATCAAGCGCCCCTCAAGACCGGGAGCGCCGCTGAACTGGTGCCGCTGTTGAGGACTGAACCGAAAGGTTTTTATGTGTTTATGTTTTTATGGGTTTAAGAGCCTTGCCGGGAGGCTCGGATTTTAAGAGGGGAGGCATGTAGTGGGTGGGCCTACCCCCTACTAGTTTAACATAGTTACCTGGCACTGTGATTATTAAAAATGTTGAATTTTATGTTTTTATGTGATGTGTGAGGGCACCCCCTATTGGGCCGGGTGGGACGGCTGTTGCCACCGGGGAGGAGGAGTCGGCCGGATATCTAGGCTAGGTCTGAGTGTGTGTGGGGTAGAGAGATCCTGGTCAGCGGAGTGCGAGCATCTGCAGCGGCAAGTGCGATTGTGTGAGCGTAACATCAAGGGACACCAGAGGAGGAGGAGGTGGACGTAACCTCAGAGCCTATTCTGCCGGTGTGGGTCCGGTGTATGCTTGGCTGAATAGTGGGTGTCCCGAAGGAAGTAGAGTACGGAGGGCATATCCCCACCCGAGGTGACGTTTGGTCAGAGTGTCCCCAGCTCCACTAATATTGCCGTGATCCGCTGACCGGAGTGGCTTTTACCGGAGTGTCTGTCAAGCTGTGAGATCCGGGACAGCAGTGTGTGCACTTGGGCAGAGTGTGAGCGAAACAGCACGGGACACCGGAGATAAGGAGGTGGACGCAACCTCAGAGCCTATTCTGCCGGTGTGGGTCCGGTGTATGCTTGGCTGAATAGTGGGTGTCCCGAAGGAAGAAGAGTACGGAGGGCATATCCCCACCCGAGGTGGCGTTTGGTCAGGGTGTCCCCAGCTCCACTGAAAGTCTGCAACTGCCTGCTTCTTTACTGTCTGCTGTCCGGATTATTGGACTGTGTTGAATAAATGTTCTCTTTTATTGCATTCAACTCTTGCCTGAAGTCTATTTGTGTAATGGAGAACGAAGACACTGACACACACTGTTTTATTCCTAAAGAAGTGATGAAGACAGGGATGTGCCTGCACCATAGTGCTGCCACGACTACACAGCCAGAGGCCTCCCTGCCTGGTCACTTCAGTATAATGACCCGAACTTTGCCCTACAGTTCACTACAGTTATGGAGAAACTAAATCTGGTTTTTGTTCCCCCCCCCCTATATACTGTATAGGATAATTGTGATATTTTATTAAATTGAGCAATTATGGTATTTTAGTTAATTTTAGCTATTTTTTATTTAATTTTAATTAGGTTCCAGGAAAGGGAGGATGATTTTAACTTTTATTTTTTATTTAATTACAATATTTTTATTTCCTTTATACATTATTAAGTTGTTCTCATAGGGGAATTGAACCTGCGATTGCTTGTGCAATACACCGCAATTCTGTAATATTGCAGTGTATTGTAAAATTATAAGTATCCTATGAAGCCCAGCCAAAGGTCCATTGCAGTGTATTGTAAAATTATAAGTATCCTATGAAGCCCAGCCAAAGGTCCATTGCAGTGTATTGTAAAATTATAAGTATCCTATGAAGCCCAGCCAAAGGTCCATTGCAGTGTATTGTAAAATTATAAGTATCCTATGAAGCCCAGCCAAAGGTCCACACAGGATTACAAACATGGCGTTCATAAAGCCATCAAACAGACATCTTCATTCCATTCCTAACCTCTTATATGTCGCTGTTATGTCGCTGTTATGTCTCTGGTTCCGGCTGTACAACACAGTCAGCACCTGAGCAGCTCCAAAGCCTGTTTCACATAGTGTGATCAATCCACTAATGGAAATTTGGGCTGAGTCGGATGACCGGACACAGAGGGCCCTAGTCTGTATTTGTAGGGGGTCTATTGTTCTTCTGGGGGTCTGAGCTTTGTATTACTTTAAAGGAGTCTGGTCCTGGGTCTGTATTTGTTTTAGGGGATCTTTTTTTGTATATTTTTGATTTTGTCAGGGGTCTCTAGAGGTCTTGGGGTTCTGGTCTGCAGTCTGTAATATTTTAAGGGGGTTTTGTGAATTAAATTTGGCGTTTACTGTGGATTCTGTAATTGTTTAGGGGGTCTGGTATGGGTCTGTGTTTTTAGGGGGGTTGGTCTGGGTTCAGTAATTGTACAGGGGGTCTGGACTTTGTATTACTTTAGGGGGTCTGGTTTTGGGTCTGTATTTGTTCACCGGGTCTTTCCTAGGGTCTGTATATTTTTGCTTTTATCAGGGGTCTTTAGCAGTTTGGGGGGGTCTGATCTGGAGTCTTTATTATTTAAGGGGTTTTGTTCTGAGTTCATTTAGGGGAGTCTAATATGTAAAAAAACTCACCAGAAAAAAGCCACCAGCCAACTTAGGTCAAAATGGCAATAGCACTCGCAGGATACAGCCGGCCCACCATGATAGAGGTATAGGTAACACAGGTGCGGAATACCGATGGAGCAGCCACTCTCAACCTACCAAATCATGGAGGGGGTGGCTGCTGGTATTAAACACGCACACTAATAGGGTTTTACATAAGGCACCAGTCACACAGATATGTGCAATGCACAGTGTCCGGTTCACAGCCTATTGATCATGCCCTTCTATTAGAAGTGCGAGTGCTATTGCCATTTTGTCCGGAGTTGGCTGGTGGCTTTTTTCTGGTGAGTTTTTTTGATTTTTCACCTTGAATTTATGTCCTTTTCGGTTAAATATTTTTGAATACAGTGTAGGGACTCATAAGCGTGAGGACCCTTGACGTTTGGGTTACGAGCTTATGTATTTTGGCCAAAATATGGAGCAATACCTCACATTTATTATCATATTCCATCATTGCAAATTTTTTGCAGGACGTAGCCAGGCCCTCCAGGGTGTCAGTCCTGTGCGTTCAGTGCACTTTAATAGTGCTGGGAAGCCCGCTTGATCTAATAGAAGGGCGTGATCAATAGGCTGTGAGCCGGACACTGTGCATTGCACATATCTGTGTGACTGGTGCCTTATGTAAAACCCTATTAGTGTGCGTGTTCAATACCAGCAGCCACCCCCTCCATGATTTGGTAGGTTGAGAGTGGCTGTTCCATCGGTATTCCGCACCTGTGTTACCTATACCTCTAACATGGTGGGCCGGCTGCATCCTGCGAGTGCTATTGCCATTTTGACCTGAGTTGGTTGGTGGCTTTTTTCTGGTGAGTTTTTTTTAATTTTCTCCTTGAATTTATGTCCTTTTCGGTTAAATGTTTTTGAAGGGAGTCTAATATGTGTCTGAATTTTTAGAGGACCAATTCTGGATTAAGTAATTGTACAAGGGTAATGAGGTTTCTTTTGCTTAATTTATTTTGCTTTGTCTGTAATTTTAGGGGGTCTAGTTCTGGGACGGTATTTTTAGGGGGTCTCGTTGAGGTCCAGTAATTGTATAGGAGATATGGGCTTTGTATTACTTAAGGAGGTCTGTTCCCAGGTCTGTATTTCTCTTTTTGCAGCCTTTATATTTTGGATCTTGATCTTGAGGGGGGGTAGTTAGTAGTGGTTTTGGAGTTCTGGTTTGTTGTTTGTATATATTTTGAGCTACAATTAAGGGGGTCATTTGCACTGTTTTTTAACCTAGATTGGGGGTGTCCCTTATACAGTGCCTACAAGTAGTCTTCAACCCCCTGCAGATTTAGCAGGTTTGATAAGATGCAAATAAGTTAGAGCCTGCAAACTTCAAACAAGAGCAGGATTTATTAACACATGCATAAATCTTACAAACCAACAAGTTATGTTGCTCAGTTAAATTTTAATAAATTTTCAACATAAAAGTGTGGGTCAATTATTATTCAACCCCTAGGTTTAATATTTTGTGGAATAACCCTTGTTTGCAAATACAGCTAATAATCGTCTTTTATAAGACCTGATCAGGCCGGCACAGGTCTCTGGAGTTATCTTGGCCCACTCCTCCATGCAGATCTTCTCCAAGTTATCTAGGTTCTTTGGGTGTCTCATGTGGACTTTAATCTTGAGCTCCTTCCACAAGTTTTCAATTGGGTTAAGGTCAGGAGACTGACTAGGCCACTGCAACACCTTGATTTTTTCCCTCTTGAACCAGGCCTTGGTTTTCTTGGCTGTGTGCTTTGGGTCGTTGTCTTGTTGGAAGATGAAATGACGACCCATCTTAAGATCCTTGATGGAGGAGCGGAGGTTCTTGGCCAAAATCTCCAGGTAGGCCGTGCTATCCATCTTCCCATGGATGCGGACCAGATGGCCAGGCCCCTTGGCTGAGAAACAGCCCCACAGCATGATGCTGCCACCACCATGCTTGACTGTAGGGATGGTATTCTTGGGGTCGTATGCAGTGCCATCCAGTCTCCAAACGTCACGTGTGTGGTTGGCACCAAAGATCTCGATCTTGGTCTCATCAGACCAGAGAACCTTGAACCAGTCTGTTTCAGAGTCCTCCAAGTGATCATGAGCAAACTGTAGACGAGCCTTGACATGACGCTTTGAAAGTAAAGGTACCTTACGGGCTCGTCTGGAACGGAGACCATTGCGGTGGAGTATGTTACTTATGGTATTGACTGAAACCAATGTCCACACTGCCATGAGATCTTCCCGGAGCTCCTTCCTTGTTGTCCTTGGGTTAGCCTTGACTCTTCGGACAAGCCTGGCCTCGGCACGGGTGGAAACTTTCAAAGGCTGTCCAGGCCGTGGAAGGCTAACAGTAGTTCCATAAGCCTTCCACTTCCGGATGATGCTCCCAACAGTGAAGACAGGTAGGCCCAACTCCTTGGAAAGTGTTTTGTACCCCTTGCCAGCCTTGTGACCCTCCACGATCTTGTCTCTGATGGCCTTGGAATGCTCCTTTGTCTTTCCCATGTTGACCAAGTATGAGTGCTGTTCACAAGTTTGGGGAGGGTCTTAATTAGTCAGAAAAGGCTGGAAATAGAGATAATTAATCGAAACATGTGAAGCTCATTGTTCTTTGTGCCTGAAATACTTCTTAATACTTTAGGGGAACCAAACAGAATTCTTGTGGTTTGAGGGGTTGAATAATAAATGACCCTCTGAATAAACTTTTCACAATTTAAAAAAAAAAAAAAAAAAAAAGAAATAACATTCTTATTTGCTGCAGTGCATTTCACACTTCCAGGCTGATCTACAGTCCAAATGTCACAATGCCAAGTTAATTCCGAATGTGTAAACCTGCTAAATCTGCAGGGGGTTGAATACTACTTGTAGGCACTGTAAATGGGCAGAGATTTTGTGGAAACCTTGTTCATGCCCCTCTGTGCGCACCACGTAATGCATGGCTTCTAGGATTCTTTCAGATGCCACTTGGCAACACAGTGAGTATGTAATAAAGGGATTACTGCTGGTGTTTCGGTCTCCGTGTTATGACATCGCGGTCACGTCTGTCACACAGCGGAGGGGTCGGCACCGTGTGTTTCAGAGCTGCACCCAGACACATCTGTGTCGTTACTCAGGCTCCGGCTTTCATGCCTTGGTAGCAACAACAAACTTTTTTTTGAACTCTGTTCATTAATTCTGACACAATGGTTTTCGGATGACAGATTTTCTGTTGTACTTGGCAGAATCCAGCTGCTCTTTGCAGGGTGTGTCCCAAGTGCCGATACAAGGCGCACAAGACTTTCCTGAGACATCCAGCATATCTATAAGCAACAAATGCTCAACCTGAAATTTCTGGACTATCAGATGACAAATTACATGGATTCAGGAGCCCAGGAGGTTGGGGGGGCCCATAAACACCTCCAAAACAGGTGGAATTGTACATTTGATGACCTCTTGGGCTGCGAAAGGCCCATATATTGTTCTTTCACACGGGCCTCTCCTGTCTATGTTCTCCAGTGCATGTATTGTTTTATTATGTATTGTTGAATGTGTTTAGTAACCATGACCAACTTATTTCTTCCATGGAATTCATGCAATAAAATTCCTTTAATCTGGAATCGGCGAATTTAGAAAGTCCTGTAATTATAGCACAGAGCTTTACATTAGGCTGCAATGTTTGGACCAGCCGTGGGTCTCCTGATCTGCAATCAAGAGACGTATAAGCAAATATAAAGCTGGTTAACTCGGATCATGAGACCCTCTACCGGCAGGAACATGGTGGTCTGTCCTCAGGCTGTGAATGTGAGATGTGTGAAACTCCAAGCATAAGGCCGAGTTCAGACTAGAGCATTACATTTCTATGTGCTGTCCGTATGGATA